>NC_141865.1:2415000-2575000 GCF_024713525.1 Acromyrmex echinatior | reverse complement strand
GTCCGTACTAGATGCAATGCTTGCATTGCTGCAAGAGATCAACATTTTAAACCATCTATATCAAGCAAGTGAATAAATACAACGTGAATAAGGCTGCATTTCCTTGCACGCATAATGCGCATGAGGTATCATTTTATTCTTGTTTGATACTCGTGTGAACAAGGATAAAATGAAACCTTATGCACATTATGCAACGGAATGCAGCCTAAGTAATGAGAAAGTACAAAAATGAAAACTACTTTTATCTTTTTTTTGTGATTTTCTCCAAAACGAAGCAAAAACGAGTATATCTCTACTTAACTTTTTAGTTTATCGATCCTCTACACGTTCGAAATTTAGACATTTAAATTTTGGACACCCTGTATATAAGTAATAATTAGTAGTTAATAAATAGTACGTCTTATTTTTATCAATACTAATTACGTAAATTAACTTCACATTTGTTCTTGATATAAAAAATGCAACTTTAAATTATTTTTTCATTAATATTAAATAACGAAATAGAGTAAATAAGACAGTCTCTTACTGTTAATAAATTTAAAAAATGTATTGAATTTTATACATAATTTAAAAAGACAATCTAGAACTTTATGTGAGAATTTTGTGCCTATAAAATGAAATATATAAGACAATATCACTGCGTAGTATATTTAAGTATATCTTTCAATTTCTATTTTTCGAAAACATTAGACAATTACTCAATGCATTCAATGAATTCGATATTAGATTAAAATTGTTACAACTACAGATTTTAATAATGGCTAATTTATCAATTTTTATAGAATATTTATTCAGATGACTGTAATGATTAATTTTTTCTTTCCATAACAATTTCTTTTGTTTACATAAGTAGACTGGATCTATTTCACTTTTCGAAATGATGAAAAAACATTTATCAGCAATTAAGAAAACGCTATTTATTCTTGATTTAAGGAGATTTGCCTAACATTACATTTTTATTCAACTCATGCTTAAAGGTTAAAATATCTTTTAACCTTTAGATTATCGGGATTTTAAAATCCGAAAACATGGATAATTCCCTCATAAATAATCCATACATATATTCCTATAATACACATATATATATACACATATATACATATGTATTATAGGATATATATATATATACATATATCTACATTATTCAATATGAACCATCGCATGTTATATTAGTGGTCTAGAGATTAATAAGTTATTATCTAGTGATCAAACACAATACGAAAATGGTATAAGACAATTGATGGCGCGCAAGCATGGATTTACACATGAAATCTTTAACTTTATTCGACAAAAAGTACAAGAAAGAAATGTTATTAATATCGTGACTTGTGATTGATAAAATGGCTGTTTGATAACATGTCATTATAATTATGTTGACTTTGTCAATGTAGGTTCTGATTTCACTTACGATCAAAATGATTTATATCAAGCAAATGCTTTAGTATTTCTTTAGTGATACTTCAAACGATCATTGGAAAATACTATTAGGATATTTATTAAAGGATTTTATTGAGAGTTTTGAAAAAGTAAATTTGTTATAAATTTGCTTATCATTATTACATAATAGGGTGTCATGTGTATTCAATAACCTTTGATGGAGTATCTATCATTATAAGGATGTGCTGATAATTAGGTGCTGATTTTAATACTTCTTGTACTATAAATAATTCTTCTTGTACTTTTTGCCATCCTGAAATAGGAGGAAACATCTTTGTATTTTTAGATTATGTTGAATTCTACGTTAATATTAACTTCCAATCCGAAATAGAAGGATATGACTAATAATCGTTAACGAAAATTATCAACTTGATACAAATCCGAAATACAAGGACTAATACTATTAACAAAAGTCATCACTTGATAAAAATTTTATTTCAATTGATTCACGATTATATTTGTTTTATATACTACTTTAATTCTAATTATCGAAGATATAACTGAATACAAAGCGGGATTTGTTGTCAAATAATTAAAGAAAAACGTAACGTGTACAATACGTAAACAATAATTGAAAGCAAGTGACATATCTAACTTGCTATTACTTTTAATAAATAGAGATAAATTAATTAAGCCATCAAAATTTATATTTGTTTATATTTATTATATTATATTTTATTATATTATATTTTATATTATATTATATTTTATATTATATTATTGTTTATATTTGTACATGGACAGGAAAAGTTATTAGACAAAAGCAAAGTGATATTTTCAGATGAAAAGTGTAATCGTTGGTTAATGTTCCAAATTAATTAATGTTTTAAATTGTATTAGGAGAGAGTAGCCTAACCGTGTGTTCTAAATAGGACCTTTTTAATTAAAATGAATACGGTTAAGCAGATTTGCGTGCTATTTAGAATATAAAGTCCTTATAAGACACCGACAGCGTGCGACAGCAGTTTGACAGTTCTCTGTCATAACATTCATAGAATAAAATATATATTTTCATGTGAAAATTTTTTTAAAAAAGAAAATCCTTGTAATTTTTTAAAAGATGTTAAAAAATGAAAGATAATTTAAGATAATTAAAGAGTGTAGAATATTCAAAAATATCAAGCGTCATCACTTTTGTGGTTTATTGTAAAATTTGTTCCAAAGTTCAAAAGGATCCATGTCCAAATTGGACCTAGAGTAGATAATTTATAGGCCTGATTGTAGTACTGGTGATCGGTTGACCAGATCTGGTCCAAGAAATTAAATCAGTAAAATATCATGAGTCATCAGACTCAGATTAATTGAGTTTATTGATTTCAATTCTAATAAAATATAAACTGTCAGTAATTTCTTTTTCTCAATAAAATTTTTATCTTTGACTCGTCAAATTGCTCATTTTTAATCAATACTAACAAAAATACATTAAAATATTTTAAAATTCTATCTAAAAGTCCATAACAATAGAAGTATCCGATTTGAACCAGGGAATGATCCAATTTCAAACTAATAGTTCCGAATCGGACAGGAAAAAGCGTTTTTACATTTTCTATTATAGTTCAATAGAGGTGAGAGATACGCCAAAATGATCTGAAGCAAAAATGAAGGAAATTAAATGATTTTTTTCCAACGGCATCTTCAGTTTTACGATCGGACTTTATTTTGAATGCCTTATAGAGAGCAAATAGATCCGATTTATCCCACTCTCTCCACTCTCCCTATGTATATATTTTTTGCAATATGAACTATCATATTTTTTTTCTCAAGAAAATTTGATAATCATAAAAATCAGTTAATTGTATGTATCACAGAACATTACATAGATGTATAAGATTTCATCATTTAGCACAAATGTGTACTGAAAAAAGAATAAACAAAAATTAACAAAAGATCATCACATTTTACACTACACTAAAGAAAAATAAATAAAGTTAAAATAAATCTTTTTTCTTCCATATTACTAAAATTATATAATTAAAATTTGTTACTAAAATTTAGATAATTACAGAAAATATTCAAAATATCCTGCTATTTACACAATTTTCAATATAAAATAAGATATTTACACAATAAAAGCAAATTTACATAATTTTGTGGAATTACATAATTTCTGTAAAATTGCAGGATTTTTTATATTTACAGGACTAATCATGTAATCTATTATGCATCTATTATATGTGTAAATTTACGAAATTTTTTTATAATGTAAGTGGTTTGTGTCGTATCGTGTCCAATCATGTGCAAAGTAATGATAAAACTAACTGTAAAATTTATTACCGTTACTAAAAAAATATAATTTCGTTACTGTTACAGTTATCAAAGAAAAAAAGTAAAGCAGTTACTAATAAGTTACTAAAGAAGTAACTGATAATTGTAACTTCATTACAAGAAACAAGTTACTTCCATTTCCTGAATACTGTATAATATATTATGAACAAGGTTGGCAAGTTAAGTAACGCCGTTACTTTTACCGTTACTGTTAATAATAACAATTTAGTAATAACGTTACAATTTTTTATGACTATAATAATAATTAATTAAATGTTGAGATTGTTAAAGTTAGAAAAGTCACGTTTAAAAACAAACTCGTCACTATTACACGATATTATTGAAAAAATAAAAGTAACGAGTAAAAATAATGCGTTACCTTGTTACAAGTAACGAGATATAAATAACGCACTATTCCAACCTTGGTGTTACTATTAACGTTATAAAAAGTTCGTAACATCAATCGTTATTGCGAAATAACGGCAACAAAAGTAACGTTACAAGTAGCGCGTTACTTGCTATTTCTACATTCATCAGGAGACATAGTAGTGTCTTGGCGTTAAGCCAAGCACAGCGACACTACCGTGTTCTTTTATAAATGTATACTGTATACTAGGGCAAGTAATACATTATTTGTAATGTCGTTACTTTATTAATCGTTACCTTGTTATAATAGTTTAATGACATTATGATTGTTTTATGACGGTAATGGTAACGTCAGAGTTAGAAAAGTCAATCGTTACTTGTAACGGGTTAAAAAAGTAATTCGTTATTAAAAAAAAAAAATTTCTTTTTCCATTAATTTGTAATGCGTGACTTTTTACTCGCGTTACTTCTAAGAACTCATTACTTATTACTTTTTTCAGTAAGTAACGCGTAATGATGACCAATTACTTTTCAAAGTGACTTTCTTAATCTTAGCACAACTTTAGTGATTAGTTATTTAGCGTTACTGTCATAAAAAATGCAACATCGTCATGAAATGGTTTACTATAAAAAGTAACGGCAAAGTAATTGAAAAGTAACGTTCGCCAATCCTACTGTATACATATAATATGTTATAAAAAAATCTGTCGGACATAATATCACAAAAAAAGTATCACATTTTCTAATATTTCGAAAAAATATTGTTACGGTACTAAATACTAAGCACCGTAAGGCATGAGGACATAAATCAAGCACCTCAAAGGAATGAATGGCCATCATGTCCATATCGTTCATTCCAAGTATTCAATTCTAAGAACGGACGAAAAACTGAAATTATAAACGTACTATTGATACATGCGCAAGTGCAGTAAAAAAGATTTATTTCAATTTTTCTGTTATTTTTCATATAAAATATACGATTTTCCGAAGGTCCTGGAACAAAAATTAAAGTATTTAAAGGTTTATTTTAGTAAGGTTTTTTTAATCAGCTTGAAATGAGTTTCAAAATATTAAAATTTGAAATAATTTGACCAAGATCCATTTTCTATAACATTTTCCATAACACAGGATTTTTCAGGATTCTTTCTGATAACGACTAAAAATGCATAAAATGTTTTAATTTGTATGATTATATTATATTTGGGATAACTTTTAACTTTCAAGAGATATACAAACTTCCAGAAATTTTATAATGCTATAACAACAATTTCTTATGCTACAAAATACAGTTGTGTATATCCTTGCTATTTAAATAGCTCTGACGAGAGCTTAGATCATCAAATTTAAGGAATCCTTAGAATAAGTAATACAAATCTACTTTCCTTGAACACACTCGAATTAAAATTGATAATACATATATAGACAAACTACATTTTGCACAGAAACATATATTACAAAATTATGTTACTTATATATTATATATATATATATATATGTGTGTGTATGTGTGTGTGTGTATTTATGTATTTACACTTAATTATCTTTCTTCATTCGATTCGATGTCATCCTATAAATGATAGAATCTCGTCCTGGATCCATATCGGCGATAGCGACTGAAAATATTAAGATATTAAGATCTTATCATCGCGTTCAAGCTCTTTTGTATGATTGAATAATTATCCAAAGAATTAATCAATCTTAGAACTTATAAATCTTTGTTTTTGTAACATTTAGTTATTCAAAAGAGATGGGAACGTTAAAAAACTAACGCATTATCGTTACAATTAGTTTTCGTTAAAAATAACTCGTTACTAGTTACTGTTTTAAAAAATAGCGCGTAGATTTTAAAAAGTAGTTATCGTTACCGTTACTTGAAAAAGTAACGAATCCTACCAGCAATATCGAAATATCTAATCCAACTTATCCAATAAAAACTAAAGTAACGATAAAAGTAACGGTTGAATCATTACCATAAAAATGTATTATTATAAAAATGTAACGAAATTACTGTAATAAACAAAACAGTAACGATGATTGCCACAAAAAAGTAACGAAAAAAGTAACGCATTAGTTTCCAACTCTGGTATATACAAGGTGTAACAAAAAGGGGCACTAGATTGTCTCAAAAAGATGACGTTTCTGGAAAAAAATTTTTGAAGCAAAATTTGTAAGGTATCAAGTTATCCATCATATATACATATATTGATTTGATCTTGAATGATCTTGAAAATGTCATATATCAACAATATCATCTTGAGTTTTTTAAATAGAAACTCTTATTTTTTATTATAAATTCTGATAGTCGAGACCTTTTTCAAAATAGTATAATTATGTATATAGAAATATAAATAAATATAAATTATATATAAACTATATACATATAAATATCTAATAAAACTATACATATATGTATAGATATATCTATATAGGATGTCCTGAATTTAAATAATCGAACTTCGAAAGCGTTTAAGGAATTGATAAACTAAGAAAAAGTTTTTTAAAGATATGCTTAATTTTAATTCATTTTGGAGAAAATCAAAAAAAGACAAAAAAGACAAACTTAATTTTCGGAATATTATTATTTTCGTGTACGACTTCAGCGATAATGTTTCGGAAGCAGAGCAAGAGTATAGGCGTCGAAAAACTCCAGATAGAAGAGTGCCGGATTGATGAATTATTTGCGTTAACCAGATCAGTGTTTGATTGCAACATGAGCTGTTCATATAAGATGCAATGCATGCATTTCTGTAAGAGGCCAACATTTTAAATAATATCTGTATTAAGCAAGTAATAATGTGAATAAACAATATGAATAAACAGTATGAATGAATAAATAATAAGTATAAAAATAAAAACTACGTTTTGTCTTTGTTTGCAATTTTTTTCAAAACGAAACAAAAATGAATATATCTCTAAAGAACTTTTTGTCTTAGTTTATAGATCCCCTACGTGCTCCCTTTGGTCATTTAAATTCGAGACACAGTATATCTAAAATATACATATGTACTATATACACGATGTTCCACTTAATTCGAGCATCTGAAATATCTCTTAGTTTTTATGATAGGAAAAAAATGTTTCAGATGGAACGGTTTTAAGAGATATTTTGGTCATGTCGTTTTTCTTCTAGGAGGCGCCAAAGAGATATGAATCACCATCATTTTTTAAAATGGAATTGTATAATTTTTTTACACAATATATGATATTCCTCTAATTATTCTGCACATAAAAGTATTAAGGTAGAGATATAAAAAATAGTTTACGAGATATTTTATATTGTGGTATATTGACCTAAAATATTAAATAATTCGTAAACTATTTTTTGATAATCAACATACTTGTACTTTAACATATTTTAATAAATAGAATAATGAGATGAATGAATCAATTGGTGGAAAGAAAACACATAATTGCTTATTTAAAAAATTATCCATTTCGCATACATATATTTTTTAAAGCTATGTGTTTTCTTTCCATCAATTGATTCATCTCATTATTCTGTTCATAAAAATATTAAAGTACGATTATTACAAAATTAATAATTTACGAATCATTTAACATTTTATGTCAATATATGTCGGAATAAAATATAAGATATCTCATAAACTATTGGTTTTTTATATCTACCTTAATACTTTTATATGCAGATTAATTACCACTTAGAAGAAAGACAACATGACAAAAATACATCCTTCTTGAAACTGTTCCACTTTCATCTGAAAATTTTTTCCTATCATAAAAACCAAGCGAGATATTTCTCATGCTCGAGTTAGGTGGAACACCTTGTATATACACACACATATATATACATATATAAAATTATACAAATTAATATCCTGCAAATAAAATCAATCAGATTAATAGAGGCCACTCGAATCAAAGAAATTTATAATTTCTGATTTTAAATAACGATCAGAATATTTTTGAAAATTTTATCAAAATAATTTCAAGCTAAATAAACCTGTATTTATGAAAACACATACTACAAATGGCTAAAAGTGAGAAGACGAAAACAACGCCGAACCACAACATTATGTTGAATATAACAGGATAGTCTTCCGTGTAAGTCTTCGCACGTCCAGAAAATTCAGGCTGAAACAGAAAGATCGTTGTAACAGAGAGATAGACACAATTTTCGAAAACCTACGAAATCTCAATTTTGCGAGTATCTCTCTCTCTCTCTCTCTCTCTCTCACTCTCCCTCTCTTTTTCTCTTCTTTCTTTCTCTTTTTAATACTTGTTAAATTTAAACTAATAGCACTCTACATTTCTTAACATCTACGAATAAGAAAAAAATTCAGCGTATTAGAAATGCATAAAAAATACCAAAGTTTTCAGAATTAACATACAAAATAAGTTAAGAGTTTGTAACTTATCAATAAGATCTGCTTCCAATACTTGCTAAATAACTAATTGGCTGGTTAAATCTTCCCTAATCAAAATTTGCTATCAATTCATATTACTTATAGATTCATCATGATTAGAATATATGCATGCAATTGGACATGATAAGCCTTCATGCAGATTATAATTCTGCACTTGAGAAGCACGAGACAACAAGCCCGAAATTGTCAACATTTACGTGCAATCATATTTATGGTAATTGATCCGGAAGAAATAACTTCTTGGACTTAATTCCTTTCATTTCTCAAGTACAAAACTAGCTATCTAAAATTTGCCACTTAGTTAAAAACAAATTGGAAAGGAAATCATAATCCTGTCGCTAAGAATGGCAACAATCGAATAAATGTGAACGGGCCTAAAGATTATAACAAAGAAAACTTATTGATACTGATAATAACCACGGATATGAGTTCTCAGAATTGCAGCGCAGATTCTCCTGCACGAGTACTTGAAAGAATCTGTTACAGTTCTGGAAACTCTTTTGATTATCTTTAGGCCCATTTATATTTATTCAACCGTTGCCATTCCTAGAGTACGACAAAATTATGATTTCCTCTCCGATGTCATTATGATTAAATATCATTCACATTAACTGACATCTATAGCAATGCAAAAGAAAGCAGTGTTATATAATCTTACTAGCGACTAAAATTGAATCGATAAGTGTTGAAGATATCTTGTTAATATTGTAATTTAGTTCTACTGGAGTACTTGATAAACATTAAATTAATTATTCATCTCCTTAGAACTCAGGTGCGCTAATATTCTGGCAAAGTCTGGCAGAACGAAAATAACTGAAGGACCTAGGAAAAGAACTTGACAAGTCACATTTTGTCGAATTTTTCTATGCGCTAAATTTTGAAATTTTATTACTTAATACAGCTTTCTTAAAATGATAAGTTTACTTAAGCATTTCAGCACATCTGATCGAAAGATGCGTTTTAAACCGTATTCATTGAGTTTTATTCTGATTCTTTATATTTTTTTTTTACTTTTTATACAATTTTTTCATATAAAATTTACTTCTTCTTTTGACATTATTATATTATCAATCTTAAAAAATTAGCAAAAAAATTAGTAAACAGTGTTCACTTCTTGTATAATCATACAATGACATGAAACATCAGAACGCAAAAATTGAGAAAAAATGGACTTATCTAGTGTTTCCCTAGACCCATCGATTGCGATGCATGTTAATATGTTTGCGATACCTGTCCTATTGTCTGTGTATTAGTATTTATCTTATACTCCGTATTAACTTCGTCGGACTTTTCCGACGTTCCGCTATTATCCTGAACGCCCGTACGTTCAGTAGTGCTGTCAAGTGCTGTGTTGGATTCGATAGTACTACGCATTCTATACTCCTCTTCGTCCATTTTATTATTTTGCTCATCTTGCTCGCCGGCTCGCTACAATCAGTATTGTTCAGTATCTGAATAAAGTGATTAAAGCAAGCCCAGTCCTCAAAATTTCAAAGATACTAGAACTTGAAGGACTTAAGTTTGCCAAGTACATTGATTTATCGATTGAGTTTCAAATTCTATTTATTGGTACGAATTCTATTTATTTTTACGAATCTTGAATCATTTCAAGGATTTGTCTGTGGTAAATATTCAGCTCATATCAAACTTTGGAATTTAATCAAGCTCAAAGATACTAACAATCATGTTAAAAGAAATCAAAGATCATATTAGCGATTATCTAAATTCATCGATGGAAATTTACTGGTGAAAATTCACCGAGTTTCAAATTTTATTGTTCAAAGATATCAGAATGTTAAAGATTCAGCGAGTATTTATTTGTTGATATCAAGTTTTGATGATTTGTTAAAATTTACTCGAAAAAAATATAAAAAAAAAGAAAACGATATTTGGATAGACAAGTTTGTAAGTTTGTTGATTAAAATAATTAAAGAGTAATTCGTCGTGTTCGCGATATCCATGCAAAAAGCTATCTCTAATTTGGAAAAAACACTCTCAATCAAATAATAGCCCATGCAATGCGATTCGACACGATACCTTGATGAAAAAATTATCGTTAATGTCTGAATTAATTGGTGCTCCTTTGGCAGTGGATTTAACATTTTTAGTCTTATGGGCCTACAAAATATCCCGTAACAATTAAAAACAGTACAAACGAAGAATAAATAATTTTAAGCGAACTAACATACGGCGATTAATAGTTCTGAATAATTGGAGTAAAGTCATTGTCTTTTCTATTATTTTCCGGAACAGAGAATAAATTTTGATTAATTAGCGTTTAGATAAAAATCATGATATAGGTATACTTACTTAGTAAATCGGTTGCAAAATTAGTTATATCATATAATATTATACATTAATGTTATATACATATAACATTATAAATTACTTTGTATCAAATATATTATATTGTATCAAATACAAGAGTGTTCTAGATCTACCACCTATTAATGCAGATTCTTCAAATCATTTTGAAATGAAAATTTGTATACCAAAATATTGAGATGTAATAGTTGTAATATTGAGGTTGTAATAGTTTTCGAATATAAAGTATTTAAAGATAGCCAATCGGGTTGTTCAAAATTTGTCCTTTCTTGTTTATTGCATCAGTTAAGATGTCTTCAAATTTCATTTAGTCAAAAAAAAATGGTAACGCTGTTTTTGGCTCATATTACTCAATTTATCTCAAAAACCTGACGTGATGGGCACCTTTCTCTGACGGATTTGAATTTAGCGACCTTGAATCTATTAAGAAATGCGGATTGTGGTTGCCGTAGGAAAAAGAGATCAAATTTTGTCAGATAGTAATGAATTATTAGTTTTAATGAATTATTAATATACCTAATATTTGTTCGTTTTTAATATTGGTCCTTATTTATTTGTTGTTATTCTTATCTCTTCGTAACTTTTTTTATTTATTATATTTAAGTATATTAAGAATTTACTGTATATGCTGATAATACTAAAAGCGACACAAATATTATTTTAAAATATGTTATACGTCGAACTAGCCAATCTGTCTTATGAATATATTGATAAAATAGACTTTTTCTGTGTTGACAAATTATATATGTCTACAAATAAAATTTGAATTATAATTTTAATTAAATAAGAGAATCATTCCTACATTTGGTTAAAGCGATTCTTAGTGCTTAAATATTTCTATGTAAATTTATATACATATCTCATTCTGCAGAACTATATACTGAAACCTTTTTCAGTCCTGAAATATGGACAGAATCAAAGTAAAAATATTAAATTGACAAGTAATTTAATAATTTTTGATGCTAATAAGCATCTTTATAATATTAATAATCAAATGATAATGAGAATCTAAAATCTGCGAATGATTTTATGGCGAAAAATATTATCTCAATCAGGATTTGAACTTATAACTTTGCGAGACGGGCGTCATACCAATTCGATCAGAGACTTCGACAATACTTGTCGCAATAACCAATAACTAATAAGTGAACTAGTAAGCAAACATCATATTTTAAAGAGATATGTGATAAACACTATGATACAAATTTGGGCCGACGAGAATAAATTATACTTGGCAATATTTTTTGCAATAAAATCATTTATAGATTTTAGATTCTCAGTAATATCTGATTAGGTAATATTTAGGGAACGGAAAGTTACTTTTTAAAAGTAACAAGTTACACTTACTTGTTACCGAGTAGAAAAGTAACAAGTTACCGATTTTTCGTTGCAGTTATCATTACTTGAGAAAGTAATTTGTTATTTTTTTAAGATCAACGATCACCAATCACAGCCGACGAGTACCTAGGAGCTTTCTAATCTCAAGCATTATGAGTGGCTTGTGTCCAATCAAACAGTGTGCAAAGTGTCCATTGTGTGCAAAGTAATGATAAAAATAACTGTAAGATTCGTTATCGTTATAAAAAAAAAATGTAACTATGTTATCGTTATAGTTACCAAAAAAAAGTAACGCAGTTACCAATAAATTTACCAAAAAAAGTAACTTGTAACTTGTAACTGTAACGAGTTATTTTCGCGTTCACTACTATTGGTATATTTTAAATCATCCAATAGCAGCGAGCGCTCACAGATCCATTCCGCAACAGTTGAGTCCATGATGGGTGCGTTCGGGGCTATTCGCGCTGTTTAGCACTACAAACTGTTCGCAGAGCTGCAAATAGCGCTAACAAATACGATCATGACGTCACTAATGATAGCGTGTTACGTCATAACTGCGTGCTATCAATGCTAACATATGAATTTGAAATTTTATCATAGTGAATGCAATCTCAATTTCAATCTCTGCAATTGATGACTTGCCACTAGACTGGAATAACCGTAATTCTTGCTTGTGTATCATCTTTAACTTTTCAAAGTTTCTACAGAGTTCAACTTGTGTATTTGATTTCCGCTGCAGATGCTCAAAATCCTTATTACATGTAGATACGCTTCTCCTCAAATTGACGACAGATGCTCAAAGATTCTTCCTTTTATTTAATTAATTTACTCAATGTAACTATTAATTTTTTGATCTGATTTACGTTGTTCACTCCGGCAAGCCATCAGAAATTGCAATTGAGATTGCGTTCTGTTATTCACTACGAAAAAATTAAAAATTTATGTTACAAATATACGTTACAAAATCCTAAAAATTTAAATTACAAAGAAAAGTTTGATCAGTGATTAAAAACAGAATTCCATACATTAATTTAACCTCGACGAATATTAAATCTCTCTAATTAAATACCAACGCTACGCTAGGATCATTCATGGAGTAGTTTGCTAACGCTATCGCGCTATTGACTTCACAAACAGTGTTTGCGTCCATAGGGTGAATAGTATTTCCCCGAACGCCCTATGTAAGAAGGCAAGGTATATCATTCCCGAGGATGCGCAGTAGGAGAGTGAATTGTGGTCAAAATTTGATTGGTTATTCCAATATGCCAGCGCTATTATACGCAGGAAAATGCACTGAGGCCAAAATTTGATTAGTTGTTTCCAGTATTGCTATCGTCATTATGCACAATGATACACCTTGTATTCTTACATCATGGTTGAGTCTGCTGAACGCGACCAACGATATGTCGGCGTGTCGCATTTTATCGGTAAAAGCGATCCCATCGGAATTCGGATTTCATTTTACGATCTTCTTTAACAATGATGCATCATTTGTCCTTATTGTTCACTGAAGAATAAAGAAGAATTAAATGATACCTCATCCACTTCATATGTAATTCGGAACGTATTCTAATACAACTCGAACTGCTTCTATCTTTATCATCGAGTCCATCTCTTGATATATTACACTGATTTGCATCTTCTATCTTTAAATATTTCCTTCTTTAAACTCAACATTTTGGTATCATTTTTGTCTCAAAATGATTTTAAGAATTTGTTTAATAGGTGATGCGGTAGGTCTGAGACATCCTATTAGGTGCGCAACTAAGTTCTCGCTGTTATTTTGATGGCATTTTCATTAGTTGCGCACCTAATATATATATGTATTGTCGGAAAATGATAAAAATAAATAATATAAAATTTTAATTTTATTTATTCTCATATGTATTTTTTCGTTTTGTTGAAGGTGGCTGAAAAATTTTGTTTACTTGCAATCATAAAATATGTTGAAACTTTACGCGCAAAGTACTGCGTGCGGTATTCTCATTTGCTGATTTTATTTTTGATATCAGGAGTAATTTTATCTTGTAATTTTTTTTTATTTTAATACAGAATTATTTTTCTTGCAAATAATTTGATAAAAAACAAATAAACTGAATTTGAATAATCAAGTTTTTATATCTGACACAATACACATACTGTAATCTCAATAATAAAATATAACAAAGATTTCTTCAAAGAACTCATAAAGATTAAGACAATCGAGTTTGTCTTAAATGGGAATGTAATTATATCATATCGTACTACTATCATCAGTTTGGATATCAATATAATTATCATATTCTTTAATTATATATACATATTTTTTCAAATATTTAATTATATATACATATTTTTTCAAATATTTAATTATATATACATATTTTTTCAAATATTTAATTATATATACATATTTTTTCAAATATATATTTCTTTCTTTGATCAATGTTCTCAAAAAATTTCAAACAATTCTGCTTAAAACACATTCAATTGCAAAATTTACATAAGATACTATTGAATAACTTACCGGAGTGTCGTCTCTGCGCTTTCTCTCAAGAACTGACCGTGCATTCCTCACCTTCCAAGCATCGTTCGTGAAAATTACAATGACAATCTGTAACAGATATTCAAAAGCATTCTGAATATTACCAAAGAAAAAAGGCTACTAATCAAAGCTAGTTGTTAATTGCTAATAATTAATCTATCTTTAATATTCAATCGATAAATAAATATTTAATATACTAATGGCTATGTATGAGAACGTCAAGTAGCTTGTCGCTCAGTGCGATTGACTCACGGTCGGTAGATCTGAGTACAATCCCACCTATGTCCATATACGCGATTTTTTGTGTCAGGAACCGAATAATATCTATTATTATTGTATAAATCTACTATTATTGAAAAAGTGAAAACAAACGAGCTTTGCTTTCCGAAAAGGCTCTAGGCTTAATGCACATAATTCTGACACTGTGACTTCCAACAGAGAGGTCAGAAAGCCAACCAAGGGATAATACGAATACAATATATAGGCTTTTATTCTGTAACTCTTAACACAAGCTTCGTTAGCGTTACAACATCGTTGCGCAGCTTTTTTATTATGATAAAAAAGCTGCGCAACAACGTTATAATGATAACGAAACGCGTTAAGAGTTACAGAATAGCCTTGCTGTATCTCTAACTGATATTGTCTAATCTTTGATTATGAGTCTTCATACTGTAAAAATGTTGAAGATTGTCGTGATCAAAGATTACAATATCAATTAAAAATACAGTTTTCGTATTCATATTATTTCCTAAATTGATTTTTTATTGAGTTTTAATATAACGTAAAAAACGTACGTTATATCCCTAACTTTTTTTTATCATTTTAAATTTATTTAACATTGAGAATGATCCGATTGAGGTCGAAATATTTGTTAAACATTATTTATTCTATATCATATCATCAATACAGATTTCTTATGTATTAGCACAAAACATCTAGCTCGGTTCATAGTCCTTTATTATATTTTTTACTTTAAATATTTAATGATTATGTAACCAATATTGCGACCCTATTATTATCTTAATTTTTATTTTCAATTATTTAATTTTTATGTTTTACACTAAAAATGACCTGATAAAGATTAAAACATCTGTATATTAAATGTTTATATCGATTGGATATTAAAGATAGATTAATTATTAGCAATTAACAACTAGCTTTAACTCATAGCCTTTCTTCTATAATAAACTTACTTTTTTTAAAATATTCTTGAGTCAAGAATATTTAGATCATTTTCATTCTGAATATGTAATTATATTTTTTATACATACGAACATGCAAATATACTATTATAAAAGATATTGATTTTTAATTATTGATGAAATTTGCAGATAAAATGAATAAATTTACGCACCTTTCCATCATAAATGTTGAAAAAGGCCTTGGAAACATGTTCTATTTCCTTACTTAATAACTGATATGCCTCCTTAGCAGTTGCAGAACTGTTTCCATGCATTTCCAAACATGATTTGAGTGTTGATACTACTAGCCAATAAACATCTGTACCAGAATCATGCTTTTTTGCAGAAAGTGCATTGTCACCAATGGCATGAAGAAGCTGTATCTCCTCAACGAATTTACGATCTTCCTCAATCTCTGAATTCAGAGCTTTTAATTTCTCGATTTTAGTAGGCTTAAGCTCACCGAGAGCTGACTGGCCAAGCTGTATTAGAAATATCTTATTTAATGTCTAGGATCTTCAATAATAAAAAGTCAAATTATTAAAACAAGTTTCGTTTTATGATGCTATTAAAACTATCAATATGTCTATTTAATACTTACAGCATCAACTCCATCGCTCAAGTTAATCCTGACCAATGTATTATCATTGCTTCGCTCCTCCACTCTGCTTCTAATCGCTTGCCAAGTAATTTCTTCTGCTTCATCATCAATCAGAGGACATGTAACTTTAGCTTTGTCTTTTAAGAAAGGTAATTTTTCTACTCCCTCAACCACTATAGCAACCAATGCTCTGGGCACTGAAAATGGATCCCATATGACAATGCTATGTTCTGAATCCTTCTGTAAGATCACAAATACATTTTTGTCACAGTAAATAACTTTCCAAATATAACATAGGTCTGTTCTTTTTACCTAAACTTCTTACATACCTTTTCTCTCATTTTTTCTTCTAATGTAGAAAGAAAAGGAGAAAAGATAAACTGTGCAAGAAGTTCAACTAAAAACAACAGGCTTTACAATGCAAGAAACATATGTATATATGTATCATTTCAAGTACTAGATACTTGAAATTGCAAATTTCGAGGAATAAACTTTATTTCCTGTTTGAATATTTTAAATACATTTATTCATAAAGCTTTCTGATACATATATCCAAAAATGTAAACTCTATCAAGAGATGATATACCTGCTTCCCAGTGTAACCAAGAGAAGCCAACAAGATCTCCTTAAGGTAACTTTGTTCAATAAGTTGTTCATTTACAGTGAATTCTACACTGTCTGGTGAATGAAAAACAACGAATTCGCCATTGGCATGAACTAGAAAAGCAAGCATTAGAATAATTAAACTGTAAAGATGATACAAGTACAGAGGCCTGCCTTCAGTAAAGCAACGCTCGAGCTCAGTAAATTTAAAATTTCAAGAAAAGATCTTTGTTCCAAAATATAGTTAAATTTAAACATTCCGAACATAATTTCATAAATTTTTCGAAAAAATATCTTGAAACATAAATTGACTTCCACAGAAATTTGATTACAAAAAATTCGACGTATTCTACTCATTCTGGAAAAGATTTCTCATAAATGAACGGAAAATTACCTGCGGCGAAGACAGCAAAGAGTATCGATAATTGTGAAATCATGATTGCACGCAAAAACGATTAAATTCGAAAGATACTGCCTCGACGTCGATCAATTTCGGACGTGATCATGTGATCATGTCAGATGTTAGATATGTAACACATATAAGCCAGTGTTGCCAAATAATTTTGAAAGTTATTCCCTAAAGCGTATCATCAAATCCCCCAAAAATCCCAACAGTTTAATGTCTCCGGCACATCAGCGCGATGTTCGTCTGAGCGACACGCGATATCCAATGAGTGTACAATTTTATCGATGTGACCAAGCGATGTTTATACAACGGTGTATATCATGCATACACACCGCTATTGATGGAGAAGTGAGATGGCCTATACTTCTTTCTCGCTCGAAGAAATTTGACGAAATCCTTATAACCAGTCTTTGATTAAAGGATCTCTAGGTCGAACCGAGTTTGCACTCGCTAATCTGGGTTGAAGTAATGATGTTTCGTGCTTTCCTATTGGTAGAGCGTGTAACGTCACCAACCAATAGCGAAGCATTTTCTAACCCAAGTTGGTGCAAACTCGGTCGGGCCGAAAACGCTATAATTCAGATGACCACTTTCGACTACGCTTTTTGACGATTTTGTTCATATAAGATCGGCCTCCTATTTTTTATACTCCGTGAACTTCATCCTGACGTAGACTTGAACAATATTTCTGATTGGCTCTTCTTTCCGAAATGTGCATAAGCATATCTTTGGCTGCGTTCGGAAATATCCCTATATATCGTTTTATCTTCTTATTCACCCAATGTTAAATAAGGATAAGATAATACAGGGGCCAATCGGGTGGCATTTCCGAACACAATCCTTGTATTTATATCATGGGTGTAGCAAGGTCATTCTTACCACGCGACTTGCGCTCATGCATCTCGTGACTAATCGATCGTTCGCGTTACCTTACGGTTATCGTAATTATCACGTATGGTTCCACCCATGAGCGCAGTTTCAGGCAGACGATAACGAGAACCGAGTGTGTGACCAAGTGTCAGCTGATGTTCCTGGAATAAGATCTACTTGATTATTGCGGCACGTTACTTTCAACCACAAAAATGGGCTCGCTCTTTCGCAGCGAGGAGATGACTTTATGTCAGCTGTTTCTCCAAAGTGAAGCTGCGTATGCTTGCGTCTCCGAGCTCGGCGAGCTCGGTTTGGTACAGTTTCGCGACGTAAGTACCTATAATAATCGCGTTTCTTATCATTTTCTCTTACCTCTTAGCAGCACAATAATTTTCTCCTTCTTAGATAATTGATGACTGTCGATTGTTAAACTGGTTCTTATCCTTATCATTATATCTTTGTCTTATTATGTATATATATCTCATTTTAGTTAAATCCCGATGTCAATGCTTTCCAACGGAAGTTTGTCAACGAGGTACGACGTTGTGATGAGATGGAACGTAAGCTGCGCTATCTGGAAAAAGAGATCAAGAAGGATGGCATTCCAATGTTGGATACTGGAGAGAATCCAGAGGCTCCCCAACCCCGCGAGATGATCGACCTGGAAGCTACCTTCGAGAAATTGGAAAACGAGTTGCGGGAAGTAAATCAGAATGCTGAGGCGCTCAAACGTAACTTCCTGGAACTAACCGAACTCAAGCATATTTTGCGAAAGACTCAGGTCTTTTTTGACGAGGTAAGTTGCATCACACAAATCCTTATTGCCTCTGTCTAATGATTTAGGACATAACGCATAAAAGAATCAGGCAAATTTACTTTTTGGAGTATTACAAACTGTCGAGAGTAGATCTGCTTCCAGATCTGCTCATCAGAAAGGAAAAATGATGTCCATGGAATTGTAAAAAGTGGATGTATCTAGTTCTTAGTCTATCGATCATTTCTGTAAAATATGAATGTGAATCTGGTTGGGAACAACTTTTTGCAATGGGTTGTAAATATCAGAAATGGTGTTGTCATTTGTTGTGAATGTTGAGTCGATGGACATATAAGAATTCTTTCTCAATTGGATACTTTAGTTTTTAGTTAGTGCAAAGCGCAGTCATTTATTTTGCTTTCAAGACACTTGCCGGGAATTCATTCTGCTCTGTTTGCTACAATTATAAATTTTCGCACAAAGAGACAAGATGTATTGTAAAAAGTTAATGTTGCAACTTACAGCCTTATACTTGTTTGGCTTACATTTCCGTTAATCGATATTATCGTGTAAATTCCGCGTGTTTTTTTTTCAGATGTAGAGATTAGTGTGAATACGCTTCAGTGTGAAACATATTATCACTTTAATAGGATTTCTTTGTAAATCTTAATGTTTCTAACGATATAAATTATTTGGAAATGACAAAGAAAATGTATTATATCTTTATAAAAACTTGGAAGATCTTTGCACGAGGAGATCTTGTTGAAGTGATAATCTTGTAATATATTATAAAAATGAAAGTCAAATTATTGATTGAAGGATAGCTGTACTTGAAAGAGAAAAAGAGAGGGGGGAGAGAGAGAAAGAGAGGGAGAGGGAGGGAGGAATAAGGCTACAGGCTGAGCCAAATTTTCTCTAATGCATGAAAAGCTGGAGACTGCGTGAATTAAATATATCACAAAAGCCTGTCTTTGCACTTATGCAACTTTATGCGAATGCAGCGGAGTTGCTTAGAAGCAAAATGAAGACTAGAGATGAAAACGACCTTATGTGATAATTTACTTTATAAATTACGGTAAATAACCCAGTAATCTTCAAAAGCTAAGCAAAATGATACTTTTGGAAAAATTGCAGAAATAAAAAAATTTTGATATAAATCATTTGAGATGAATGGAACATTTATTTAACTCATCTACAGGATGTCTCAAAATTCTGTGACTTAAAATATTATAAACAGAAAGTTTTCAAAAAATGAAATAAAAAAGTTACTTATAACTTTTTATTTTAGTAGTAATTTTTTAGGTAATAAAGATTTAAATATAGTCAGTTATAGACTACGTTTAGATGGTCATCTGTTCATAAGTCGCATGTGTGGTAGGTATTAGTGAGCGTTGGTGAGCGCGCACTAATACTTATAGATGATTATGTAAATGTAGTTTGTAATTGGTTACATTTAAACTATTATATCTTAAAAACTATTGCTTAAAATAATAAATTTACAAATAACTTTTCTATTTAATTTTTCGAAGACTCTCTTGTTGTAGTATTTCAAGTCGCGAATGTTGGGATATCTTATGTATTTTTCTTAAAATATGATATTGATATACTACATATATTGCGTATATTGTATATAGAAAATTAAGCATTACAGTAAAGAAATTTTAAAAAATTTCGGCAATATTATGTATAAAAATTTAAGAAGAATAACATTAAGTTCCAACATTACATATACTTTTCAAATAGATTATGTACATGGAGTCCTTAGTGAGAATAGCAAAGTTTCAGTGATAATAAATGCTTTCAGATTCAGTTTTACTAAGTCGTGAGAAATTTGATGAAAATATAAGAAGAATATTATTTTATGTTATTGTTTTATGTATTAGTCTGAGAAACATGAATACAGCCAATAACATGATTACAGCATACACAAAACAACGAATTTTACCAAAATTATCAATAAATTACCATCTTACCGTAATTTTACTATAAGTAATCGTCACATTGAATCTGACGGTAATTTTACATCTCTAGATAAGACTGATGAAAAGTGGCGAATCTCTACCACTTCTAAGAATTGTCAGACATAAGAATGCCCTCGTTTTGTACTGTTACTAATCATATATTGTTGAGTGATTTTAGGATTATTAATGTGTTAGTGTTGCCAACTAACAAAAAGCCATTGCTGCAAAGGACACAAGTCACTCGCTCCGCCCTGTCTCCCTTTACGTTCCTTGAGAGTATCTAGTATCGTCGTGACTTTCGTACGGATTCATATTATACATATTTAATTGTATTTAACATTTGATCCTAGATTGGAGAAACTATTTGTTGTTAGTTTACCCATATTGTGTGTAGCAACCAAGAGAGACTGTATATTATTGTTGTTCTCTTTGTATCGACAGTTTCTTGGCACCTTTGCACATGAACTGTCTCGGTTTAGTTGTATGTGTATCTTTTAAAAACACAACCGTTAACATAATATTCTGAAAATTCTTTTTAATTTACTTTTATATTTAATATATCTTTTTTACACACGCACACACGCACAAAATATATTTTCTTATTCCAATTTTCGTGTCATTTCTTTTATTAACTTGTCTTCTTTTATTTTAGTGTATTAATAGGCATGTTCTTTTCAGCTAAACTTTTGCACCAGTTCATCTTTCTTCAGAAGAAAAGAAGAGGAAGAAAGATTAACTGGTGCAAAAGTTCAGCCCAAAAGAACAATTGTTATATATTTTTAATTCTGTCTTTTTATTTTGTTTTATTAATTTTAATTTTTCTTTTTCACATTAAAGTAAAGATGTATTATAATTCGTGAAATGTATGTTTGAAAACAGACATGTTTGCACGTGTCGTATTTACTTAACAAGATATTCATACGCAGCAATTATTTAGGAATTTCAAATAATTTTTTAATATTCATAATATTCTATGGCAATAATTAGGTACTTAAATGTTTTAAGTCACTTTCCCTAAAGTTTTAGGAGCAGATAGATTTTCTTAGTGGCAAATAATAAAACAATAGAAATATATTATAGAAATATGAATCAAAATAAACATACAAAACACTACACAAAATTATTGTCGTTGAAATTAATGTAAGATCACTATAAAATTAGTAGAACCACGAAAATTCCCACATATGAATTAATTGTAGGCACGAAGCATGAAGCTTTGCATAATCAATAATAATAATTAATTGATGACAAGTTGCATGAATTGTACTAATGTCTGCAATGGTCTGGATGAATTTGTTCAATACACATTATTTAGAGAAAGTTCTACATATTAATTCTTTAAAGGCTTTGTGATTTGTACTTTTCATGGAACGTATTCGTTCGATAATGTCAGATATTTCTAAAATGTAAATGTGTAAAATTTGAATTTATAAAATTTGGATATTTTTAATTAAAAACATTTTTTTTAATTAAAATCCATGTATAAACTATATTTAGAGAGTATTATTAATTATTATGCAATTATACTTTTTTTATGAATAATATATTAAATTGTAATTGTACGAATCATTATTATTACTAGTGTTATACTAGTCAAATAACAAATTTTTCTGTACAACATGAACCAATAAGATATTTAATCATTTTTATCTACTTAACACAAAAATATTGATAAAAATTCTATAGCACGTACTTTTTGTTATTGAAAACATTTATTAGGATGTCATTTTTAATAGAAATATTTACTTTAATTTCCTTTTATTAATTTTACGTCACAAAGCGAGTTTAAAATTTCTTCTTTCTTTCCTGTCAAACATGACAATATATATATATATATATATATATATAGAAAAGTAAACTCGTGTAAATGCAACGCAATAAATTAAAATGTCAAGGCTTTTTTTAAAAACGAGCAAATGTAGTTAACTAATAAAATTCGTCTTTTATTACATTTGTATAACGCTATAAATTTCAAATTTTAAACGTTTCGACTTACAAAGTCTTCATCAATGATAGTAAATAAAACGTATTTATGTAACCTCTTTCAGTCCATTCCAAATCATCTGACAATCAATATCATTTTATTATACACGAGGACACAATTTGAAATTGATTCAATTGACTATTCTATATAAATTAACAATATAATAGTCGTTGAAGAAATTCTCGTTCGGAATGACGTTTTATATAAAATTGTTGACTGAGTTGATAATAACCGAAGAACTAGTTAAACACAATTTTACAATTATGGACTTTCAAACTTCTGGATACCTATTTCGATCCATAATATCTTAACGTAGGAAAAAATAAACAAGATTAGATAATTTTTAAGACTTCGATAATTTTTATTATGTATCATAAGTTAGTTCGTTGACATTGGAAAGGGATATAATACGGTTTTTTTACTATCACTGATGAAGACTTGTAGGTCGAAACGTTTGAAATTTGAAATTTATAGCGTTATATAAATATAATAAAAGACGAATTTTATTAGTTAACTACATTTGCTTATTTTTAAAAAAAGCCTTGACATTTTAATTTATATATATCGTTTTTAAATGGGATATATCATATATCTCAGACCACCTGTACATCATCTCGGAAATAAAGCATTAAAAAAACGTTTCAGATAAAAGTTGTGAAATTCTAAATGATCTATTTAATGATCTGATCAATCTCACCTTGGATGGCGTCAGTAAGGTCAGAGCAATATCACTTTGAATTTTTTAAATAGAACCCCCTATTTTTCATTGCATTATTCTTGTAACATCTCGAGAGTTTTCCAAAACATTATAATAAAATATTTTTTTATGAAGTACTTTTCGAGTTATAAGGCTTAAAAAAGTTACAGTACCGCTGACATTAGCAAGGTCCGACCGACGGCTAAAACCTTTTGAATATTCAGGATCGTGACTTCAAGAGAGGTCAAGATCAAGGTCATTGGAGGGTGTTTCTCTTATTTTAATTTTTGCACTAAAAATTCTATGTAAAAATGAAAATAAGAGAGAATGTCGGCGGTACTGTAAGCTTTTAAGCTTTATAACTCGACAAATATAATACTTTATGAAAAAATATTTTATTATAGTGTTTTGGAAAATTCTCGAGGAAGAACTCGCCATATTTAGATTTTTTTTAGAAAAAAATCTTCAAGACTACACAAAAATAATGTGTTAGAATGACGTGTGACTTTTTCAATATTAGACATAAAAAACAGAGTTAATAGATAAACACAAAATATAGATTTTATCAATGTTACCAAAACCTCAGTAGGGATGTTCGATCTCTAAGAAGATAGGTTTAAAATCGGTTTTTCTCTTTATAATTTCGTTTTTTTGCAAAGGATTGATTTTCGATTTCTCTATCATCTACGAAATTTCTAACATATGATGTAAACTAATAAATATCCTGCGCATTCAGATTTCCTCCCTGGACATCATTTTATCCCTGTTAAACATTCTTCATGAACCAGGATAAATTGAATAACAAGGATGGTTCTTTGGTGGAAATTTGTAATTGGCTAATATTTACGACTTAAAGTATGCTATTATTACGCGTATCAATAGATGATGGATCACGCTCTGAAAATTTTTGAATATTTCAAAAATCATTTAAAAGTAAGTGCTGCTGCCTTTCTGTCTATGACCGTACATTGACGTATGTATGTTGCAGAAATGCCCGTTTGTTTTTTACCCTCGTCATGGAAATGTAAAGGAGTATCGAGCAGCGTTATGCAATTAAATTCTGTGTGAAACTTGAAAAAAAAGCACTTCAAAAACAGAAGAAGTTACTTTATTGTCAGTTTAAGTTTTCATGAGGTACAAGGTGTTCAATGATGAAAGGAAAGCTGTTGAAGATGAACAGCGCTTTCCCATACATTATCTTCAACATCTTTAATGTTTCTGAAGCTATTTTCCAAGTTTCACACAAAATTTAATTGCATAATCAATACATTTCCGTGACAAGAGTGAAAAAAAAAACCAGCGTGCATTTTTGCATCGTTTGAAAGGTTTGAACTCAATTAAGAAGGATCCAATCATATACTTGAGATCTTTACTCAACTGTAATCTCGACTTTCACTTTTCTCACGCAATCTTCCTGAGAAGCATAAAAAAATCATTTTCATTACTATTGCTAAACCATATCACGTGTAGACGAGATACAGATTATTAAAACCATCTATTGGAAAAATAATGGATTTCTTTTTACTACACCTAATATATTTACAAGGTGGTGCACTAAAAATGTTACAAGCTATTATTTTCTAGATTCTAAAAGTATGCGTCAAATTGAGAAATATGTTCAGATAAAAATTTTGTGACTTCGAGGGGAACATAAGATAGAAAATTGATTTGATCTTGGGTGACGCTGTCAAGGTCAGAGCAAGGTCACTTTAAATTTTAAGTTTAATAGAACTCCTCATTTTTCATTATATAAATTAAATATTTCATATTTTTTCGTGAAGAACTTTTCGAGTTATAAGGGTTGAAAGTGATAGTATCGGTGGCATTAATATTATCTAAGGTATCCAAACATCAGCTGAAATCTCTTGAATGTTGTTCATGATCTTAATAATATTTATTAAAATCAAGACTAGAGATTGTTCCTCTTGTTTCCATTTTTACTCATTTAAAGTGTTACATGTCATAAGTGAAACCCATTGAGTGAAACATTTAACGACAAATTAACTGATAAATGAAAAATCGAGTCTTAGTAATCTACAATAGTAGTTATAGAGTCTTTCTTTAATGAAGCATTTTTACTGTAAATAAATTTTTATGAATTCATCTTTAAAAGAGCGATCTTTCCAACGCGATCTCTCTGGCGAATCGATCCATGTTGCGATCAGAGATGAATTATAGATTGATCTTCAGTATATAAATCGAACATCTTTATTGATTAATGTTATTATTAGAATTTTCTTTTTTTAGCAAATAAATTTTAAATAATTACTATTTGAATTTAATATAATCATGTATTTTAATTTAATAAGAATTTAAAAACGTATTTTGAGGAAATAATTACGGCCTTTACTGAATTAAGAAATGAAATTTTTTGCATGTAGCATGTGTAGCAAGATTGTAATTGATGTGTAATATATGTTTTTAACTTAAATAATTTATAATTATTGTAGCTGTTATAGTTGCAGTAGTCAGCAATATTTTGATTATAATTGTAAAACTAGAAATATTAGAGTTGCACGAATTTGACATATTTCGTGATGCTTTTCTATTGAACTATTATACATCTTTGTATTTCTTAAATTTTATATCTCAACTTTATACATTTAATATCTGATTTTGTGAATTCAAATTTTAGATTTCGAAAAATTGGATATCTAGGAATTAAATTCTTATTTTCATTTTGAAAATCACATATTTATCATATTTAATATCTTGTGTATTTAGAAAACTACAGGGTTGGCCATATTCGACGGAAAGATGTTTTTTTTTTCAATCATGGGAAACGTCGTTACTCAATCTAACATCTCTTTCCCATGATTGAAAAAAAAACCATCTTTCCGTCGAATATGGCCAACCCTGTACTTTCGTGAAACTGTTTTTAAATTTGGTGGAATTTTTATTTAAATTATTCGCGACTCAAAAAATTTTTTAATAAAATATTTGAAGCTTTATTTTTTTCTCGTTCTTTCATGGCTAAGTGTCACGAATTTAGATTTATTGTTAGACCTAGCATTGAGCAAAATTACACGATTTCATGAAGAGATCCCTTCTTTTTCTTCCTTTTCTTTTTCTTCTTCTTCTTCGGTGAGTTGAAGAAAATTTTGAATCAGAGAGAAGGAAAGAGGGTCTGGTATGAGTGAGTGGAACGGGAGATAGGGCGAAAGAGGGGTGACCTGTGTCTGTTGCCAGGCTGAGCATGGAGGTGTCGTGTCGCAGATGGCAGATCCCAGCCGTGAAGAAGAGCAAGTTACTCTGTTGGGTGAGGAGGGCCTCCGCGCCGGCGGCCAGGCTCTCAAGCTCGGGTAATTAATGTGTGGCGTACATCCATTTAATGCAGAGCGTGGCGACTGCTGAATACGTCCCAAAAGATAAATAGATGTAAAATCAAAATTTCAGTCCTTGCATTAGAATTTAAAAGCTTTCTTAAAATCCATTTAAAATGAAAACTGATAAATATTTTTGTCTTGCTTTTTTGAAATTCTACTTCGTATAAATTCATTTACTTTACAGCAGCTAATACTAAAAAAGCTACTTTGTAATTAAAATTGAAACATTGTATATGTTCATAACATTTATCAGAACTTCTAAGATTAAATTGCTCAATTCAGTTCCTTCTCATGATTTATTTATTTATTTATTTTTTTTGCATTTTACTTTGCCTTTTATTTAAAACACGATTTTTCTTTAGATTTTTGGACGTTTAAGTTGTTTTCAAAGTTACATTGCTCCTTTTCAAAGTTTTTAAATATTTATTATAAGCTAATATCTCTTGAAAGTTCTACATATATAAATCTTATAACGGATTAATTTCATTTATTGCATCTCGATTACAACTTCATTTAAATTTCTTTTTTATTTATATTATGAGTTCTATTAGATTTAATCTAGGATATGTAATTCCGAATCACTACGTTCTGCATTTTAATTTCCACATGATCGAGAATCAGTACATAACGTCGCATGCCTATAGTTTGTGTTGCAGAATACGAACCCGATGCACTGCTGCATTTCGCAATAGTGCTCGGTCACTAACACTGATCCTCAAATTACTGACACGAGTATATATGTATATCTCTTTCTTGATAATTCTCTTTAATAAAAAATATATTTTATACTTCTTTGTCACTTTGTATTGTGACTCGTATTATCTTTATTTTTATATAATACATAATAAAGCTGTTATGTAATTTGTTGTTATACATTATTTTAACAGTTTTTTTTTCAGAATTATTTTATAGCGGCGTGCTTACTATGAAAGATAAATAAATACGTATCGAGATTTAGATTTATTAATCAGTAATCCGAGGATCAAGAATAAGTCAGGAAATGTGTAGCCAAATAAACGAAATAACGCGGTGAAATATTCTTATATGTACTTTCGAACGCGAATTGGGACCGAAATGTCATAAAATCGAAAATGAACCGAGTATTTAACACGGTCTTTATTATATTTATAAAACAATTGGTCAAAATATCATTTTTTTTTCTCTCTTCGAAGTGTCATATACCCCGAAATTGCGTAACACATCAGGATTTTGAGTAAATTGAGATACAATGAGCTTAGACGCCATTTTTAGTCCATTTTGCTCAAAATACATGCTACAAATTGTAATAATGTTATCGTGTTCGGCACGAAAAAAAATCTTTATAATTTGTACTATGATGCTTCGGAGAGAATTTGATGTCGAATAGTATTAGGTGTTGGAATTAATTCGTAGCGTTTTTAATGAAAGAATGTTATTTATTTCACATGAGCATTAAAAAATACATTAATGAAAGTACTTCCCATCACTTGTAAAACGCTACGAATTAATTCCAACACCTAATATAATACGCAATACCTACTACACTTACAGTAAATTATTCTTATGTAAGAAACTTCAGTATTATCGTTACAATATAATAAATTATAAGTTAATAACACACTTAAAAAATGAAATGAAAAATCGAGTCGTTAAGAATTATCCTTGTATATCTAACATCTTAGCATGTGGGAAGTTGAAGTTCTTTGAATTCTTACAGACTTTCTACTGTTTAAAAAACTCAAAACAACTTTAATTTTCAATAAATCTTAATATTTTGGGATTGAATAATGATCATTTGCAGCTAATTAAAAAAATTAGTCTTTTTGCTGCAGTTAATAATTTATTATTATTAAACATACGTAGCTGTTGCAAGAGAACGCTGCTAATATCAGCGAGTTCTCAAATCTACGATAAATACCGTATTAAAGACTCGGTTTTCGCACAGAATTAAAATTGTGCCCAGTACAGAATTTTCCTACGTACGCGCAAAGTTCAAGGAAAAGAAAAATTTCATAGAAGGTCTTAATCAAAGAAGTACGCCGCATCATTTCCAAATTCTTTTTTTTCCTCCCCTCAATCTTCCTCCTTTCCTCTTTCATGTAATCATAATCGCTACGTCGAAGACCCGGTACTCACCCTAGATCCTAGATAGTAGAGATGTCCTACGTCAGTGTGTTCTGTGATTACAGCAGCACCTGTACACTGCGGCAGACGCCATAGGAGCACATTATAGGAATCCGCTCAGGCAAGCTGTTATCAACCGTTATTATTTGCGAATCTTGTTTGCAAAAATATTTTCTTTGCCTCGATGTTGTTGCCTGTGTCTATCCAAGACTCCAGTCGCTCAACGGAGTCGTACTTTGCGTTGCTGGAACACCCCCTCGCAAAGACCGTTTTGAGTTGTCCCGTACCCCTTGTCTCTCGACGTGCGAGATTTCCTTTCCCCGTTGAAGTCATTTGTGTCCATTTCGTAAAAAAATTTGTATAATCTGAATTGTTCCCGATTCTAAAATTGTTTCTCAATTTTTATGTGTCAGGGATTTAGGTCGGTATTTATAGTCGGTTCTTATATTTAAAACCGCTTACGTACAATAGAGTATTTTAAGATGTCATAAATCAGAACCACATTAATGTCTTAAGACATTATTTAAGACGGTCTTGTAATGGGAACGGACTATAAACGCCGATTGGGTTCCTAAATTCCCGGATTTTCCAAATTTTTTTCTCATTAAGGGGATTCTAATGTTTTCTGTTTTACCGATCGAATGCGATTATTTTTCATATAAGTATTTTTATAACTATTTTTACACATCAGATTTAAAAATCTTTTTCTACAATTAAATTCTAAACAATAATGTAGTCTAAACTGGCCGATTTTATGTCAAAAACGAAAAAAAGTTGGAAAATTATAATTTTTTTATTGACTTCTAACATCAATTCGTAATAATATATGCTTTATGTACAAGTTTTATATTTTGTACATACAAAACAATTTTGGTTTGGACGAGAGATTACATGAACAAACAATTGAGTTTTTAGAATTAAACTTAGATATCTACTATGAGAGCTTAATGACTTAGGAAACGTGAGCGTATTTACGACGTACTCTTATCAGGCGAACTCGCGCGGTACGAATCAAAATCAGAAAACCCTCGCGGAAGGAGGGTCAGAGGTGTAGCTTCTCTCCCGCACGAACAGACGGCGAACAAAGCACGAAGATTGAATGCCAGACGCGTACAATTCATAAATTCGCAATAATTGCGATACAAAATTATTTTTCACCAAATGTGCAAAGCTATCTACCGAACACGAAGGAAGCAGCCCCGTTAAGAGGCCTGCTGATAGCCTTTCTGGCCGCTGTGCTTCAAGCGGACTCGCTGTGTCAGCAGGGTGCTCGTAGTAGCTTGTTTGACAGCACCCTCTGCTTCCTTTGTGATGATCGTTCTATAGCTTTGACTCACCGTGTAGCTTTACCCTTTTGTTTGAACCTTTTTGGGCTTCTATTTCCTCGGCTGCGCTACAGGATCATTATCCGGATACACCCAGATGTTTTATCATTCGATGGATAACAAGGATAAAACAATATTTGAGTGCATTCAGATGACCATTCTGAACATGGCTCGATTGATCAGACATGCCGACCCTGCACTACTTTGATGACCTTCAACTTTCAAGACGCTTCTCTACTGATTTTCGTCGACCCACGATCTCTCCCGCATATTCTTCTCGCCAAAATAGACTCTTTAGGTAGCTCCTAGTCATCGCCATTTAATCGAGATGCCTAAAGTCCCTAATAAAAGTCCCTAAAGAGTTCATATAGAGTTTGATCACCCAGTGTGATTGTTTTCATTAATCAATCCTCAACCCGTTCAAAGTGGCAGTACCAATCAAAGTGTAGCATATATTAAAAGAATATATTGGGTCATCTAAAAAATATCCGCGGTTTTTTGTCACTAGATGTGTGTTGATGGTCATATATCTAATGACAACCGCGGATACTTTTTAGATGACCCAATACATTCTACATCTACATTATACATACATTCATACCAGATTCACACATATACACATACATATTCACGCTAGATTTACACATATATAGCCATTTTGTGGAGCGTGGCCAGGTTCTATATTATGGGGACTCTAGAGGTGTCCAAATAATTAAAATAAAAAAATAACAATCGCGATTAAAATACAGCTCTACTGATCAAACGCGACCTCCTGGAGATGTCGATCATTCGCCTACTCTTCTCAGCTCGACATTAAGCGCGATCTCACACTTGACGGCGGAAGGGCGTTGCAATGCTGCAACAATCTTGCGTATAGTGTGCATGTGATAATGTAATAATATGTCAGTAATAGTACGAGCAGTATGTCATGGTGTGTCAACACGTAAACCGTATGTGTTCTAATGAATCGGTAAAACAGCGATACCATCAGAGTTTGGTCTTCACCATATATATAATACTACTATATTGCTAACGCAGCCTCTTTTTGAGAGTGGGGGGGGGGGGGGATGCCAAGATAGTGAGATAGAAAATCGACTTCTCGCTTCTACAATTCGTGTACTTTGCGCATGCGAGGAATGTATGCACGCGGAGTCATGGCACGTATTGTAGAGATTAGATATTATAAAGTATAATTAAAAGAAATACCAAGTCTAAAATAATAATTGTACTTTACTTTTTGTATAGTACTTTTATATAGGTCAAATAATAAACTCAACTTCACTATTGAACACGTCGGACACAATAAACGTGATAAAATATGATAAAATAGGTTGGGAACACACGCATGCGCATTGCGAAAGTACACGAATTGTGGAAGTGAGAAGCGATCGTCTGCACCGTGATGTTTTCAGCAGCTCTTAATTGCCGTTAGCAATATAGTAGTATTACATATATGATCTTCACTTTAGGATATCCTTAAGAGATCTTAAAATCGTCTGTTTTATCGATTCAGCAGGACTTACACACATAAAGTTTACGTCTCATTAACACATGATTGCATATTACATCAATATCATATGCACACATATGTATACATTTTTATAACGCATTTTTGTATTGTATTAGGTACTAAGTCTAATTCTAATTGTTTATTCATGTAAACTATTAGTTTGGATTACAATTTTATACGTATAGATTACAAAGCTCTCATATCAAACAAATCGCGACAGTTTTAGATCCCATATTATACTAATGAGTAACACTATTCTTTGGACCGCTTGAGATTTGATTCATGTAGAGTTTTTTGTTAAGTATTTGCAATGTAGAAAAGGTATTATATGCTGAAGGAGTCATTCAAAGTTATGGTGAATAATTATTTTTCAGTGAAAATCTGCAAATATCATATAATATTCTATCGATAGCTATCGCTCGAGTTGGATAATGAAAGTGATTTTATTTTTTTTTTTTACGCGGAGATATTTCAATGCTAATCTCTGAATTTTATCATCATTTTAAGAAACGTTATCATTATTAACGTCGACCAACAGAATGTATAGCTGCAGCGCTAAATGATGCTACAGGCGTCAATCAGATGCCTAAATGGGAAATGAAAAATTGAAATTTGATTTGAAAATAAAAGAAAATAAAATTTGATTTAAAAAATAATAAAATATCATCCGTTTTATTTTTATTCAAATTTTATACTAAATACTTATCCAAAATTGTCTATTCAAACTTTATACTAATTTTGTACCAAATAATATAATATATAGATACCACATTATGTATAAAATTTCTATAGAGAATACTTTATATTCAATAAAGAATGAAATTTCTTCTTAAGATCACAATAAGGATGAAAAAATATCAGAATTGATTCATTCAATTTATCGCTTATATATTTGTACATTTTTCGATTTTCATTGAAAAATAATGATTCATCATAATTTTAAATGACTCTCTCAGCACATAATATTTTTTTTACGTGATTTTACACTGCAAATACTTAACAAAAAACTCTACATGGACCAAATCCCAAGTGGTTCATAAAATAGTGTTACTACTGTAGGAAATGATTTCAATTTCACAATTTTTTTCCATTCTCGATATAAACTTCATCTTAAAGACATGTATTAATGCGTATACTTTAATTCTGGAAAAGGATTTTCAAATCTGTAAAAAAAGAAAAAGAAATTACGATTCACAAGTTATTGCGTTTAATTAATAAATCAGACTATAGAATCTCCTTAAATCCTTATAATTTCTGATTAGAATCTCTTGATCGCTTTGAAGGTATTTATCTAATTCTCTCACAAAGGAATGTTTTCAAGTATAAATCGCAAAATGTCAAACCTACAGATTTTTTTTTTATATAATAATAAAGAGTTTTATCATTTATAAGTAACAAATTTTTTTTAACAAAAATATCCTTTGCAATTGCAAAATTCTTGCAAATTTTTTGTTTGATTCTGCCAGAACATAATTGTTCACGATTACTACTAGAGTACAATTTAACGCTATAATCCAAATTTTTTTTTAATGGATTTTTGTGGAAAGTCCTTCAAATAATTATACACTTTAAATATCAGATTAAAGGAATATATAAACTGTAGTGATTTTACATTGCAAATACTTAACAAAAAACTCTACATGAATCAAATCCCAAGCGGCCCAAAGAATAGGGCTACTCATAAGAAATGATAAAGAAGATTTTAATTTCACAAATTTTTTCCATTCTCGGTATAAACTCCATCCGAAAGTCACATATTAATGTATATACTTTAATTCTGAAAAAGAATTTTTAAATCGATAAAAAATATAATAGTAAAACCAATATGCGTGAGAACATGTGATGTTCCGATAATGAAAGTACAGGGTGGGCCATCTATTGGTACGTTTTTGAATTTCGTCGTATGGCAACACCGAACGAGCTACAGACCCGAAATTTTGACAGTTTATTAGTCATACCGTCCGCGGCACGAAACAACATGTTTTCTCTTGAAGAGCGTTTTGAAATTTTAAAAACTTATTTTCAAAGTCAGTGCTGTGTCGCCGAAACTGTACGAATTTTGAAAAGAAATATGGGTCGTGATAGAGCACCCACCGAAGGAGCTATACGCAAATTGGTGAGGAAAGTTCGTGAGAAAGGGATGTTAGTGGATGACATTATATTACGACTGTTTTGAGTGAAATTGGCGCCGAGGTAGTCCAAAATGTCATTAATAATTGGGGTGACCGAATGGCATACTGTAAGGCCAGTAGAGGGAGCCACATGAACGAAATCGTTTTTCATTCTTGACGCGGATACTTTTAGCTTCACAACAAAAAAAAAATTAATAAAAAATATCAATGTATGCTCATTTGATCGCATTTTTAAAAACGTACCAATAGATGGCCCACCCTGTATATACTTTATGATCGCCATACTGGTTTTATCTTTATTGTTATAATTTAATTATAAATTATGAAATTTCATAAAATATTAATATAATTTAAAAAACTAAATCGAATTTTTTAAAAAACGAAATTGCATTTTGCTAAAAGATCTACAACTGACATACATATTAGGCATCTGCTAAAATTCATAAATATGATATTTGTTCATGCTTATATCACAAAGATTAAGCTTATAAATGATGTATTTCTTTTTTCGGAAGAGAGCGATTTGTGTAGATCTGACATTATTTACGATTTATATTTAGAGAAATTTTCTCTTATTAGTGATGTTCATCAATAAAGGATTATTGGAAATCTAAACTTCTCTTGACTGTTCAAATCGCATATCTTTATATACTCCAAACATTTTCAGAATATGGTTTACAAATCTGGCCAAATTGCCATGCTCAATTCTCAATAGATAATATCCTATCCTCTTTTTCTTTATCCTTGGGGATGCTTCAGCAATCAGAATCGCACTTAAAAGACAAACGCGATTGTTCGCTTTTATGAATAACCGTTCAATTGCGCAAAACAAAAAAAAAGGTCTGTTTTTTTGGTTGAACTTTTGCACCAGTTCATCTTTCTTCCTCTTCTTTCCTCCTGGAGAGAAAAGGAAGAAAGATGAACTGATGCAACAGTTCAACCAAAAAGAGCAGGCCTAAAGGCTCTCACTCATTTTATGTCGCAGTTTACGCGCGTTTATGAAAGAAAAAAAAATCGGCATGGATTGCGCTGACTGATAACAGTTGATACAGTTTGATACAATCACTTGTTTAACACTGTTCAAGCAGAGAAAAATTCAAACTGTATCGAGTACTTTTGATTTACGATGAGAATGATCGAAATCCGCTCGCTTTCCAGTCCGACACTTGCGCGGCAAAATTATTGTAATAGTTTTCACACTGTAGTGATACAGCGTTGTAAATAACAATAAATGATGATGGTGTGGCCATGGGTATGTATAACAACGTTCTCTTCCTTTTTAACAAAGGATTGTTTGTTTTTTTAATGTGCCGCTTACTCGCATGCCTTCGCACACGTTTTTGTCTTCTGTTACCTTAATTAAAATGTGGATCATTAGATCGTTAAAGATACCTCGTTGGATTTTATCTTAGGATTTATAGATTTTTTGTGCTAGACTTGAGAGTTAAAAATATAATACTTATTTCATTTGGTTACAAATTCAATTATTTTTAATATGAGACACTAATTTCTCAAAATACTATGTCCGAATATTAAAGTAAACATCTTAAGACTCCTGAGTACTCAGCTAAGAACTCTGCGTTGACGATGGCGACACAGAATCAGACGGCAGCCTTGCGAAACCGGTAGCCACACACACAAGCACGAGCTCTCGGCGCGCCGAAAGCGAGCACATGTACATGGGCTCGTGCTTGTGTGTGTGTTACAGCGCCTCGCCACGATAAATGGCTGAACTTATAAGCTTGGAAAAGTAACATTTTGACAAAATTTGTGCTGCATGCCATTTCATTATTATTTCCTTAATTGTGAAAATGTGACTTGTCTCGTATTTATGAAAGTCCTAGAAATGGACGGAAACTACATTTATCTTAGAATTTTACGTAAAAGCATATATTTCACTCATTTCAACAGCTGTTAAATCATGTGCTTCTGCCAGAGTAGGCCCACTTTACGTGCCTTTTACGACTATTTACTGACTACAAGGCAGAAAAGGACAGTTTTCGTCCATTTTTACAAGTGTTTTAAGACGATCTCGTCATTTAGATTTATCCAAATTGTCTTTATTTACAAATAGCATGTATTAATGTGTCACTTCTCGCCTATGTCATGATTCTACATGGCCGCGGCGACTACTCAGGAATCTTAAAAAAAAGTTAAGATTGATCGAGATTTTTTTATATAAGATATAGAATATGTGTATTGTGTAAGAAATTTTTAACCCTTCACTTTTCTAAATTTTTAATATTTTGATAAATTATATCTGTAAAATTCATTGATCAGTATTTTGTAAAATGAGGAAAATTTGAAGTTACCAAGTTTACATATCGCGCGCATATATATGTATATATATATACACACACACACACACACACACACACACACACACACACACATATATACATATATATATATATACATATATATATATAATATTTGAAGATATTAATATCGAAAAGTTTTGCGAACTGTAACAAGAACCGACGAAACTTCTTTAACGATCTAAGCTTGGCTTGTGTCATGCTTTACTCAAAAATAAATTCTTATTTCTCGTTTCGCAGCGATGCGAATAATACGAATGATTATGTTAATTTGATCAACTTCTAATGAATTAGAAAAGAATTGGGAATCAGACAAGTCTGCTAGCAACGTCGATTCTAATATAATTCGATCGATTATTATCTTTTTCCAAGAAATCTTTGCAGCTGCTGAACGAAATAATCTTGGCTTATGAATTTCTTTCAGATTGTTTGATAAATAAGGATTTTTTACCTATTTAATATTTTCACTCTTATTTAAAATTTCTTTGTAGATATGATCGATTTGTTAAAATCAAGAAGTCTTAAATTATTTTTATAATTATTTTTATAATATTGTTACCATTTTTGTATATAAATATGAAATTTTATATTTTAATTTATTTTATATTTTAATTGTACAAATTTTTGTTTTAATCTATTTCAAAATCATTTATTTTTGTTATATTTTTTATTTATTATTATATTTTTGTTATATTGTATAATCATAGGATTTAATAATTTTAATAATTATACATATATAATACAGTTTAACAGAAAATGACTTTTTTTCGAACACCCAAAGATTAGTTATTGATGAGATTAGTTATTTCTCATAGTTTTTTTGGAATTCAAATCTGGTTGAATTATTCTATCACATTACAATTTTCAGAAATTTGCGATTAAAATTGCAAAAAGGGCTATTTTTACGTATTTTGTTATATTGTAATTACAAAATGCGACTTATAGAGGAAATACTCTTGTATTCAAAATTAAGTATGTTAGGACTTTCAGCCTCAAAAAAAAAGTTTTTGTGTCCGTTATGATTAATAAATAATGTATTGTTAACATAGAATTTATTACGAAAAAGTTGTGAATTAGATCATTCACAATTTGCCAAACAATTTTTAATTTTTTAAATTTAAACTTAATTTTTTTTTTAAATCACTGAACACAAATCCGTTGTCATAACTGATAAATTTAAACTAGCGGATTCTATATGGTGGATATGAAAATTTAAGAAATGTATGAATTGTTGGACAAATTTATATATAGATGTCTTTTATTATACTTGTATGATACCGAGCATGAGTCCAATTGACAAATTCAAAGTCATAATTGACAAATTCAAAATAGTGAATTCAATGACAAATGTCAGAAAAGATACATTCTAAAACGTCCTCTCTGAGGAAAATTTTACTCAAAATATAATACTCGTAACATATAGTATATACATATATACTATAGTATATACATATATAGAATAAAATCTTCTTCGATGAGAACGTTTTGAAATGTAATCTAAAAAAAAATGGACCCATATTGCTGCAAAATAGTACTCGCTAAATATTTCGGGCTACCTAAATAACTTCTGAATAGTTTGAGATATAAAATTGAAATTTATAGAGATACAGTGGCAAACATCCACCTTACTCTCGAGGGAGGGGGGGGGGAGGTCGGAAAATCTTAAATGGCTAAAAACATTGGTACATAATTTTGATTGCAAGAACGTTTCTTCAACACATCGTATATCATAGTCATAATATGACGTACGTGATGTGAAGTATGTGAAAATAATTCCTTTTTTGCAATTTTAACTGCAAAGTTTTCAAAATTGTGACGGGATAGAACAATTCCCAATAGAACAATAACCAGATTTGGATTCAACATAAAAAAAAACCATGGGAAATGACTACTCTTATGTGTGTTTTTTTTTAAACTATATAATTGCTGTCTGTAAATATATATAACAGTTATATATGTACATATATATATACATACATATATATATGTATAGATATATTTTCTTTCTTTGTTGCATTAATATTAAATTATATGAGTATTCGGTCGTGGATTGACTTGCTACCAACTATCAGCGAGTATTTAATTTCCATTATTATCAATTTTGTTATTATATTCACTTATGTATTGGCAGTTTCTATAGTCCAACAACTTGACGAACTTGAGGTATCTTGACGTAACGAATTGTCTTCGATGATTTTGTACTGCTTATGAAACTTTCATCTTTAAATGCGATTTTAAGATTTAAGATAGACATAATATCAAAAAGAATTTTAAACAATTATATATATGCATAAGAATAAAGATATTGAGAGAAACAATATTAATATAAAGATATTGATGATATTAATAAAATCTATAAATTTGCGCAAAGATATTATAATAAAATTTGCAAATTTAAAATGTTAATCTTTAGTACTAGCTATTATTATTGTGTAAATAATTTTAATAATTTCCATTACAAAGTATATCAGAATATTGAGATCAATTTAAGATGCCTTACGAGCACTGATACAATTAAATTACGTATCAATTTTTCATTGAAAATAAATTCGGCGAACAGTGAGATAACTTTGAGGGATTGAATATGTAGTATATAAATTCATACAGAATTATTTCAGCTAAAGATCCAGCTTAACCATTTGGGATTTTCATTTCCGATTCGTTGTGTAGTTACATTCTTGTAAGATATGTTATATTGTTCCATTGCAAAATTATAAAGCAATTTTTCAATTATTACGGCAAAAATTGACTTATTTGATAATCGTCAGAAAATCAGAAATTCAATATTTATGATAATGATTAATTCTACATCGTCATCTTTCCATTCATTTCATTACAATCTCATAGCATTATACATGTGAGAGATATTGAGAGATATCACACCATCACTTTTACTTGTGATTTCTGCTTTTATGATTGTCGCATGATCAAGAAATATCTCAAGTTCGTCCAAGACAGAAGGTAACAAAAAAATCGAAGGGAAATCCCGCGCAAACGAGAGACAGAGTGGCGAGCTGGAGCATTGTGGTCGTGTCTAGTGTGGCTAATGTGGTTGTGTCTTGTCTGTTGTGTCGTCAGCAAGAGCACGCGGGCTTGAACCCTACCGAGTCCATGACACGCGCGTTGATTAGCGATGATAGTATCGCCCGCCAGTCCGCCCTTGGCCCTGTTCAACTGGGGTACGTACTCCCATTACTAGTTATTCCATCTTCGTCGTGCTAGGTCCCAGGAATCCGAAGAGTTGAATGAGTCAATTCCGGAAATCGCGGAATTGATAACCGAGTTTCCAAATAAAATAACACATGATGATCCAGAAATTCGAGGAAGCAGACATTTGAGCATCTCTGAATTATGCACAAGGGGGAGGGTGCAAAAACACAAGATGGAATCCATTTTTATATTCCTTCTTTTCATCAGTATATAATATTTAATTAAATTATCTATTTTTAATTCCCTTTCGTATATGATTAGCTACACTTTGGCAGATATGTTTTTAAAATAAAAGTATAGCTTTCCTTGAATTTTAATTATAATTAAAAAAATGTCAGCCTTTTTTTGCAATTTTGATTGTTTATAATACTTTTGATTCAATTATAAATCTTTAAAACCAAACCAGCTCATAGTCAACTCATAATCCATTTATTTTTGAAGAGATTTAAAAAAGAATAAATATCGATATACAAGGTGTGTCCTAAGTATGCTAAAAGATTTTAAGGGGTGATTCCTCATACACACACACACACACACACACACACACACATTCAATGATTTGTACAAGAAAATCTTATCCGCAAAATACAGTGCGTACTAATGAAAGGTCAATATTTTGAGCACATGTTTTAATTTATTAAATTGACCCTTTTTGAGGCCTCAAACATTTTCAAAACGTTGAAACAATGATCTTCTATCAAAATTATTCACGAGTTATCTATCTTCTATCTTACTTTTAGTCGTTTCTTCGGCGATATTAATTAGAAAATTTTCTTCTTAAGTTGTATTCAAAAATAATGATATTTAGATATCATGTATAGTGTTCTTATAAAATCTTTATCAAAATAATAAAATAATAATATACACACCATGTGCGCCACTTCTGATCCATGCGTAACATAGAGCGCTCATTCATTAGCTTAAAATTGCTCTCATTTAAAAAGTTTGAACAATTTTGCCAAAAAAAAGTTGCTTCTTCTGGTACGTACAATAATGCTGTGCAATCCGTGTCCGCGAATTCTGGAACACCCTGTATATACAGATAATGCATTAAAGTAACATGTTTGTTTTTATTATATATAATATATCAAAGTAACAAATACATATACAGCATATTTAAAAAATTTTTTTTATTATTTAATAATAAAGTTTAGTATGATAAATTGCAAAACAGGAGTACACACATTGCATCGGCCAGCATTACAAAACTGAATATTTATATGAAAAATGTCCCCGCATAAAAATTTTTATGAGGGGCTATAATCACCTTTGATATACAGCGAGTGTCGCACGATGGATGATTATAGCTTCTCTTATTGTTAATATCGAAAGGATTAAATTAATATTTTGATCATTTTCAAATCTACCCTCCTCTTTAACGCAGATATAACATAACAGATATAACATAGTTATGTTTGAGAAGTTTGGCACTTTCATCTCCGAAATTCTTCATTTCTCGAGGAATTTCGAAATCGCCAGATTTTTAGATTGTTTCGATGCTTTGGCCAAAACGACAAAATTGTCCTCTGCAAATTCGAATTTATGCGACATTCGATCCCTGGAGATTTGGATTCTTGGAGTTTTTAACGCTTTGGATACTTGGTATCTTATTACTTCGATATTTTAGATCCTTAGAAGTCTAGATCTTTGAAACTATGTTTTCAATATTTTGGATCCTTAGAGGTTTGAGATTCATAAAAATTTGAAACATTGAGTTAAAATCCTAGATTTGCATTTTTATCGCATGTTTAATGTTAAATATAATTGTAAGCTTTTTATTATACGCAATGTTATATGAGAAATGAATAATTATAACAGAAAATCAAAGAATTCCAATATTCGAACCTTCAAGGACATAAAGATCCTAAGATTTAGAAAAATACATTGAATAGTATTAAAAGAATATAAGGGCTTAAAGCAAAATTTTACCCATACATACATATAGTAGGAGATTTATTAGGTTGTTGTGTATATAATCTTAATTTTTTCTTAATCTGAGATAATTGCTGGAAAATTTATATATACAAGATGAGTTCATTTAATGTTATTTGAAAATAATTGAAAAAATATGCATCGAAAAAATTTCAAGCAAAACGTATGTTGTACAGTCTGCAGAGTGACAAATAATGTTAATTATAATCATGAATAAAATATACATAAAATTAGTTTTTGAAAAAAATAGATTTTTCAAGATCATATGAAGATTATCGCTATTTTTTAAAAATATGTAGAATTATATGATATTTTTTACATAATATGATTCTTTTAGTTATTCTTAATATAAAAGTTTTAAAGTAGATTCATTAAAAAATCACAAGTAGTTTACAAATAGTTTACATCTGTACTTATATTTTATTCTTTATTCTGACAAAATATACAATATTTTGAAAATTATTAATTTTTTGATAATCTACAATATACTTTTATTCCCAGAGTAATAACAATAAATAAATCAATTGATATAAAAAGAAAATAGATAGTTATTTTTCAAAAGAGGTACACAATTGTACACTACAATTAAGTACATTTTTTTTAAATAATTATGTATTTGTTTTTTCTAGACTATACAACTTTTTTTGAAAAATTTTCATTTTATGCATATATTTTTTACTTATTTTCAAATGATATGCTAAATAATTCATTTTGTTTATATAATGAAAATAAAAGAAATTAGAATGCTAAAGAAATTCTCTCTTTCTTCGTATATAACAACCTGATAAAAATATATTTACAAGCAAACCCCATGGCATTTGGCACAATTGTCCAGTCTATACTGGATTTATTCCTGTAACACACGTTGAATGTTGTTTATTGGAGTTTGTCGTTCAAAGAGTGTTTCAAGGATTCCTAGGATAGTTGACAGAAGTACTCTGAGGTATGTACAAAGAAAGAAAGAGAGAGAGAGAGAGAGAGAAGAACCATGGCTACAGAAATCATCATTTCCCAAATTGGCTAGCAATACTACCGGAAAATCCACATCAAACCGATACAGATTGAAGGCTTCGCTATACCGCCTTCGTTAAAGATCATCATCACGACGCTTCGTTTTCCATCATCGCAAGAATAAATTGACCCCCGTAAATCGTGATCGTGGCGAGTTTTTACGCAGTTTTTTTTGCATTAACCTGTGCACATATCTGCCGATAGACGCCCTAATTATCTGATTTGTTGTTATCGCTTATTAATATGCCATTTTTTTTCCACTATACGAACAGCTTCGTCGCAGGAGTCATCCTGAGGGAACGCATCCCCGCATTCGAGCGCATGCTGTGGCGCGCGTGTCGTGGAAATGTCTTTTTGCGTCAGGCGGAAATTGAGACTCCTCTAGAGGATCCTTCGACGGTAAGTAATCGTACCGCTCCGCTTGTAATCGAAGAATTTAAAGTTAAGATTGTATCCGGATAAATCTTATGAGTTATGAATTTCATTAATAATTATTGACAAAAACATAAATGATTTATTTCAACTTATGTTTTAATCAAAGAGTCCAGTACTAATTCGAAAATGATGGATTTAGGGAGACCAGGTGTACAAGTCAGTCTTCATCATTTTCTTCCAAGGTGATCAGTTGAAGACTCGTGTGAAGAAGATCTGCGAGGGTTTCAGGGCGACTTTGTATCCCTGTCCAGAAGCGCCAGCTGATCGTAGAGAAATGGCTATGGGCGTTATGACTCGCATTGAAGATTTGAACACTGTGAGAATATTATATTTTCTCATATCAATTTAATGAATTAATTTTTTAATTAGTTAAACAACTTATTGTTTCTGAAATTGATTCCCCTCATACTTTTTTTTACTCTCAAGCTCTTTTAATTCTTGGTCAATCTTTTTTGAAACATACATGAGATGAGGATTTGAGTCAAATACTGGGTTCACCGAGTTGGGACCCATCTCTCTCACATGTCACTACATTAGTTCTATTATTAGCATTATTAGATAGTAATGGCATTAGATAGTAATAGTATTATTAGATAGTAAATTTCAATATTGATATTAAAAGAGTTTGTCTTAATATTTGATAAAAAATTTGTTGAACATATATTAACGATGCAATCTTGGTTTCTAGGTCTTAGGACAGACGCAGGATCATCGTCATCGTGTTCTCGTAGCTGCTGCAAAGAACATCAAGAACTGGTTCATTAAAGTTCGCAAGATTAAAGCAATCTATCATACTTTGAATCTTTTTAATTTGGATGTTACTCAAAAGTGTTTGATTGCCGAATGTTGGGTACCTGTCTTGGACATCGAGACTATCCAACTAGCGTTAAGACGTGGAACGGTAATTGACGAATATCATTTCATAACATTCCTTCGCTATTTCAATGATCTTTGTATCGCAAAATAAAAAATTAATGTTTTTTTATCTCTAGGAACGCAGCGGGAGTTCTGTTCCTCCTATTTTGAACCGCATGGAGACTTTTGAGGACCCACCAACATACAATCGAACGAACAAGTTCACGAAAGGATTCCAGGTGTTGATTGACGCTTACGGGGTTGCATCTTACCGCGAGATGAATCCCGCGCCCTACACCATTATTACATTCCCATTTTTGTTTGCAATAATGTTCGGTGATACTGGCCACGGCCTCATTATGTTCTTGTTCGGTGGTTGGATGGTGCTGAAGGAGAAACCATTAGCGGCTAAAAAGAGCGATAACGAAATTTGGAATATTTTCTTCGGCGGCCGTTATATTATCTTTCTTATGGGCATGTTTTCCATGTACACCGGTCTAATTTACAATGATATATTCTCCAAGTCTTTCAACATCTTTGGCTCTAATTGGTTGGTGAACTACAATTTCAGCACTATTCAGCACAATAAAGAGCTGCAACTAAATCCCAATTCGACAGATTATGTCGATTATCCGTATCCTTTCGGTATGGATCCGGTGTGGCAACTGGCGGAAAATAAAATCATCTTCCAAAACTCATATAAGATGAAGATTTCCATCATCTTCGGCGTGATGCATATGTTGTTTGGCGTGATGGTGGGATTGTGGAATCATATGTACTTTAAAAGGCGCATGAATATTACTTGCGAGTTTGTGCCACAGATAATCTTCCTTTGTGCACTGTTTCTCTATATGGTGACCCTCATGTTTGTCAAATGGATCAAATATGGTCCAAAAAATGATCCGATCGATGGTCCTGGCTGCGCACCCTCGGTTCTCATCACTTTCATCAACATGGTTCTTTTCAAACCTTCCACCAAAGTCGGCAATTGCGATCCCTACATGTATGGCGGTCAGAGCGGCTTGCAAAAGTTTCTGGTGGTTGTAGCTCTGTTCTGTGTACCATGGATGCTGCTAGCAAAGCCGATTTTGATGATGCGCAACCGTAGGAAGCAGCATTATCAACTGAATAATCATGGTGCTGAGAATGGCGACGTGGAGGCTAGCATGGGAGCTCTCCAGCAGAGCGGAGGTGTTACTCAAAGTGGTGGCCACAAAGAAGAGGAAGAAGACATGACGGAAGTGTTCATCCATCAGGGCATTCACACTATTGAGTATGTTCTTGGCAGCGTGTCGCATACTGCATCTTACTTACGTCTTTGGGCTTTGTCTTTGGCCCATGCCCAATTGTCTGAGGTGCTGTGGAACATGGTAATGAGAAACGGTCTGGCGAGGGAGGGTTGGGACGGTGGTATCGTTCTCTATGCTGTCTTCGCCTTTTGGGCAGTGCTTACCGTAGGCATTCTCGTACTTATGGAGGGCCTTTCGGCATTTTTACATACACTTCGATTACATTGGTAAGATTCTATTCACGAGATGTCTCATATTTTTTCCTGATTGATTATTTGTTTATTGATAAATTGTTATGTGCAAAAAATATCATTAAATGATTTATTTGGTTTAATTAATAATTTTATTAAGTGAAAAATTTATTATTGCTGTAAACTCATCAATAATGCTCATTGATGAAAATATATATTATTTTTAATTCTCGTTTTCTGTATTTCAGGGTAGAGTTTCAGAGCAAATTCTATTCTGGTTTGGGTTACAGCTTCCAACCGTTCTCCTTCGAGATCATCCTCGATGCTGCACAGGCCACTACCGAAGATTAATAAAATTAATTATCGTTAATTAATGACTAGCCTCGCTTATTATTAATACAAACGCAAGGGCGTTATGAATTTAATAGTTGTTAATTTATACAAGTCAGTTATGAATAATTATTAAGCAAAATAACCTTTACGAATATAAATGTGTATCCAGAATATCGATTATAATAATCGATCGAAAGAACGGAAATTAATTCCTCTTTATCTTGTGTAGTCTTTTAACTGTAAACTGAACTTTAATCGAACCACAAAATTTGTAACGCACACAAGATCATGACAAGAAAATATTTTCATGATATTATGAATTTCTTCCCTGTGGTCGAGAGATTAGATTATAATTCAAAATCTAAAATCTTTCTCTCTAAATAAAGTATTGATTTATACCTTTCTCGTCCGTCATCGTCTAATATTAGAAATCTCTTGCAATTTTAAAATCCTTTATGCGAGCAGTACAGAATTCTCCGTGCACATCGTAGCGTCTGTAGATCTGAAAACAAATGTATGTCGCGTTGGCGATTGATTGATGTTATTCCATATATCTCTACGTAATAAAAAAATGTGGCATATTGAAAAGTGTTTGATGAAAACTCATTGACTGCACTTATAAATCTGTACCTTTTTAATATACTGGACACAGCGACTTGTGTGCAATTCACCCATACTCCATAAGATTTCTGATCTTTTGCTTTTATGCTCTTTCTAACAACGAAATCCGATTGTTTGATTCATCTAACAGCACGGTATTAACCAATCGTATTAAATTAAAATCGATATAAAAAATAAATTATGACTAAAGCGACTTAAGAGAAATTAGTTGTAATAACTCGAAAATGTATAAAAGATAGGAAACAAAATGAACGAACATTAAGATTAAACAAAACTAATGTTGAATTAAATTGTGACTAATCAAGAAACAAACTGTGATCAAATTTTTTGAGAATATTCAAGAAATTTTTATTATTCAAAGATTTATTTAAAAAATGGAAAGAAACTTTTAAAATTTTCTCATGCAAAACGAATTTACGTCAACTAATTTTAAATTATTAATTTAACATATTAAAACAAGATGTCAACTGATTAAAAATAAACTAATTTTTTAATAAAAATTCATAATAATAAAAATAATTTTGTGACTACAAGATCAAATGAAATAAAATTCCTATGTAAGCCTTCACGGTTGTTGATGTGTAAACAACGTATTTATAAAGCGATAAGATATAATTCGCGAACAATTGGAATATATTTAGACCAACGAAGTTACCTGCAGACTTTAATACAAAATTTTGTATATGTATTATGTATAATACGAATTTGTAGCATGATTAAAATTTCGTTTAATTATGTATATAAATTATAATTATCATAAATATTATAATGTAATTGTAAAACGAATAATTATAAATTATAAATTTTTAAATAATTTATCGAATTTTTATTGCAAAAGTCAATAAAACTAAATAAAAAGAACGTAATTGAGAGAACGGAACTTCCTTGTTTCAATTTTTAGATAATACTCGAATTATTATAACAATTCTACTTTCATAATGAAATTATAACAAAACGTACAATGATCTCAATCTTATTACATTAATTTATCACCGTTAATCTTATTATACCATAATTCTAATTCAAATTATCTTTGCATTTTGTCCCTTCCTCCAGTTCGGACTCTTCCTCCATCTAACCCGATGATATATTCTTATCAACCCGGACTTCGATTGGTGTGTAATATGACGCACACGTCGCTCGGTTTCGGTCGGTCTTCCCTTGCCGTCTCCGAGCAGTCCCGATCCCTCGGCGGCCGCTCCATCGGCTCCATTCGCTCCAGTCGCTCATCGGCGTGCGGACAAAGTAGTAGCTCTCGCGTCTCTACGGTCGGTCTCTACCTCGTTTCCTCATCTGTGTGTATTTCATCGAAGCGTATCTTTCAAAATACCATGGCATCTGTGTGCATCATCGGCTCCGGCAACTGGTGAGTCTCGGAAGAAGGAGGTAGTATATGAACCTCGTTCAGCTAGACGTTCCAGCTGAAGAAGAATTGCATCGACAAGCGCGGTAATCGATTCGCACGTGCCCTTCGCACACATGCAGACGTTGGTGTACGGTAAATGCTTGTGTTTACCACACGCGCGCTCCGATTACACCACGACTAGTGGTACACCACGATAGAAAGAACGTCTTGGTCTCGTGTGTGAACGGAGTTCGTGTTAATTGTGCGTCGCATAACTAATCCATCCATTCCTATCAATCACGTGCCGAGCGGGAAAAACTATCGTTGGAGGCGTTGGAGCAGTCGTTCCTGCTTCCGGCGCGAGTTTCGTAGGTTATTCCGCTCGCATTAGTACTCAGGAAATTAATTAGAATTATGGTAATATCAGAAGAAAGCGAGACAAAAATAAAAATTGATAATTGAAGTAAAATAATTGATCTATAATTCTTTGTAAAAATTACTCAAATAGTAATTACGCATTTTCCACGATTTTTGTTGCAATGTGTAAGTGACTGAATTAATCTTTCTATTTTCTAACATATATTTATGTATTATTTAATGTACTATATTAGGGAAATTATATTTGACAACTTCGAAAGAATTCGAATCTTCGGAGTTAATTTTGAACTATCTTTGAAATTTTAACTATATTTGAAGTTTAAGGTGCCTTCGAAACTTCGAATCGGAGCTTCAAAAATATATTCGTGCGAATAGAGAAAAGAAATGAAAATATATTCGCAATTTATAGTAAATATGTTTTTTAAAATAAAAATATTAAATTATAACTGTATAATTTTAATTTCTCAAAGCTTCGAAGATTGAAATGTCCAAGTTTCGAAGGTTTTTAATACCGAGGCTTTGAATCTCAGAAGTCATAGGCTCGTATTCAGAACGCGCTTTTATCGATAAAAGCATTTATCTCTGAAATTCTATAATATCCGTATAAATTCTATAATATGTAAAATATAGTATGTTAGCGTATTAACATCGTGTTGTAAACGTGTTCTGTCGAAAACCTTCGAAACGAATTACAAGTCTTACACTATACAAGGTGTTCCATAAATCACCCGATTTGTGAGTACGTAGAGCGGACTAAACTGAGTCGAAAAGTCCTCTACCATTTTGCAATTTTCGCAAGAGTTAGCAAGATATTAATTACTAAATATTTCCAAATATTGGTCTTTAATTATTGGTCTATAATTTTTTAAATACTGTCAACTTTAAAAAACTGCAAGAGACAAAAATCATCAATTTTCTTCTCATAGAACTCTAAGAATTTTTTCAGAACTTTTTATCAACTTTTTAGTACTGCATTTTCTTATTTTTACTAACATGAGAAAATACGGTATTAAAAAATTCTGAAAAAATTCTCAGAATTTTATGAGAAGAAAATAAATAATTTTTGTCTCTTACAATTTTTCTGTAAAGTTGATAATGTTTGAAAAAAAATTATTGAAGATTTTCCAATATTCGACAATTTTTAGTAATGAATATCTTGTTAATTAATCTTATTAATTAATCTTATTAACTATTGTCAAAATGGTAGAGGACTTTTCGACTCAGGAGAGGAGTTTTAGTCCTCTCTGCCTGCCCACGAATTGTCGGGTGAATTACAGGACACCCTGTATATTATTCAAATATATTATTAAAAATATAATATTTAAATATATTATTGCTATTTAATATATAAGGTATTCTATTTGAGACGGAACAGTGATATATCTTAAGAACCGATGGTTAGATCGAAAAATCTTTCATTCAAAAGTTGTATAGTTTGGAGGGGGATATAAGATGGTGCCATTTACTTGACCTTAGGAAGTCGTTTGAAGATCACATTAGATCATCATTAATTTCTTAAGTGGAATCCTATATATCGGGTGTCTCAGGCCACCCGTATACCTCTTTTATCTCGGGAACAGAGCTTTTTAGAAAAAAACATTTCAGACAAAGTTGTGGAGTTCTAAATGATCTACTTAGTGATCTGATCAATCTAATCTTGAGTAGCGTCACCAAGGTCAGAGCAATGTCAATGTTGAATTTTTTAAATGGAACCCCCTATTTTTTATTGCATATTCTTATAGCACACCTCGAAAGCTTTCCAAAACATTATAATAAAATAATTTTTCATAAAGTAAGTTCCATTTAAAAAATTCAAAGTGACATTACTCTAATCTTGGTGACGCCACTCAATGTCAGATTGATCAAATCACTAAGTAGATCATTTAGAACTTACATTTAGAACCCCACAACTTTTGTCTGAAACGTTTTTTTTTTTCTAAAATGCTCTGTTTCTAATATAAAAGGGATGTATGAATGGTCTGGGACACCCTGTATTTCGTTACATATTCTTATAGCTTATCTTGAAAGCTTTTCAAAGCATTATCATAACATACTTTGTCATTGTAGTATAAGTACTTTTCGAGTTATAAGGCTCATTAAAAGTTACAATACCGCCGGTATTAGCATTGCCTAAGGTATCTGACCGTTGGCTAACCTTTTGAATATTGTTTAAGATCATTACTTAAATAACATTTATTAAAGCCATTAGAGTTATTGTTTCTTTTATTTTCACTTTTGCACTAAAAATTAATTTTTACGCAAAAATGAAAATAAAGAAACATGAAAATAAAAGACTTTCAGTAGCCTTGATCTTAACAAATGTCCAGAGCATGATCCTGAACAAGAGGTTTTTCCATTCAAAAGGTTTTAGCCATCGATCGGACACTTTGGATCTAATGTTAACGTCGACAGTAATTTCCAAGCCTCATAACTCGAAAAATACTTAATGAAAAAATATTTTATTATAGTGTTTTGAGGAGCTCTCAAAATAAGCTTACAGATTTCTATAGACTGCCGACTTCGCTTCCATGTTTGAGGACAACGCTGGGCAACGCCATATTTATATTCACTCACTCTCATATAATAATAAATAAATCACACGAATGATAATGTTAATTTTTTTATATAAATTCACGCGATACTCGCAAACAGGACGCATACATATGCATGGGAATTAAAACAAGGATAACTCGGAAACAGGTTTATTCCAGCAAACGAGAATGGATTAAAATGGATTGAAATTTTTTTCTATCCGAATGCGTACTTTAAACAGCGAATACTTGTTTATGGATTTAATTGGATTCAATTGAATTCAATATATTCACTATAAATATCGCTGTATCATGATCCATTGCTAACTCCAACATTTCGTGAATGATATTGTATCAATGCGCCCTGATGAAATAAACGGCAACGTTCACGAAACGTTTGTATTAGCAATGGATAATGACATGGCGATAATCCGCAAATGCTTTGGTACCTCTGGAGAAAATACTCTTGGAAACAGTTTAAGTTTAAATAAAATTCTTATTGTTAATATCCTTGAAAGCCTAAAAAATATTACACTATAAATATATTTACTCTATATACTAATAAATATAACTGTATATATTTAAATAAATTGTTTAGTTTTAATATAAATCAGGCAAAATAAAGATTACAAGTTTCTAAGTCAAAGATCAACTAATATGTTAAGAACATTGATATCGTTTATCTTATGCGTAACTATTTGATTATAATGTTAATTACAATTATATATTCGTAGGGGTTCAGCTATCGCCAAAATAGTTGGTGCAAATGCGAAAAAACAGAGCAACTTTGCTGATCGTGTTACCATGTATGTTTATGAGGAGATCATCGATGGTAAGAAGCTGACGGAAATTATCAACCAGACCCATGAAAACGTCAAGTATCTTCCAGGACATAAGCTCCCCGAAAATGTGGTAAGATACTTGTTGCCTGCTCTTTTTGTATTTCATTGTATAAAAAATCATTTATATTAATCGTAATCTGTTCGCATCAAAAGCTTGTTGTTTTCAACTCGTAATTTTCTGTATATAAAAATTACAAAATTTCCTGCAGCTATAAACATAATAAAGTAAAATTATAAAAATGACAAAAATAATATAATCTGATGAGACAATACAATATTGATATAAGTGAAAGCTAAAAATATATAATGTATATCTATCTATTAAATTAAAATAATTAAATACTAAAAAATTTATTAAAATTAAATAAAAAAAATACCTTCAAAAAATAATTGTAGTTGAGAGTTCAAAAAAATTAATTAAAATGTGTGAATAAAGTACAATAGACAATGCGATGAGAGAAAGATAGATGTCTCTTAGCTTCGACGTTATTAGATAAAATAAATTTTAAATGACTTTCAGAGAAGAAAAATAAAGTTAATGTTAGAAAATAGTGGGAAGTGAGATTAAAGAGGGAGAATAAGTAGAAGGAACATAAGAGGGGGAATGTATAGAGAGGAAAGAAAGATAATTATGAGGGAGAAGGGAATTGTATGATTTGTGAATAGGATTCTGACGATGATTCATTGATGATTCATTGATGATTGTAAATATTTTATAAATATTGTATGCTATCTGAGTAATAGTTTCTTAGCAGATTCGAATAGAATATCGTAGCAGATTGATATTGATTGATATTGAGCTACGTCTGTATTAAACTCGTGTTCTGGCAGCAAAGTCTGCCAATATAATCTGACAGCAGAAATCAAACAGAATACGTCATTTCGTAATTTAAATGAAACGTCTGATGTAAAGTACTTAAACTACTACAAATATTATGCGCGATTCTGTAAATACGATTTCTGCAATTAATTTATCATCGTTGTATTTCTTTGGCGTTGTATTTATATTGTTGTATTTCTGCTGACATTCTGCCGGCAAAATTTTTATAATTAAATTTACAAATAAATTTTCAAATAGATTTGCAAATCAGACATTTTGCAAAATATATTTTTGACAGATTTGTGACTGATCACTTATTATTTATTATTTAAAGTATTATTTAATTTAAATATTATTATTATTATTTGACTATTTAATTCTTCCTCTTCTAGATTTTTTCTTTTGCAACTTTACTACTCTCATATTTCTTAGTGTACTTTAAATTTCTTAAACTGTGCGTGTTTAGAATGTTGAATGATTTCAATGCCGCACTTTGATTTCCTTTCAGGATGAAATTTTGGATTTCATAATTGGTTTTTCCGTCAAGTTTAAGGAATTTTTTTTAAAAATTCTGTGATACATAATTTCCAAGTTCAAAGTCGCAGGAATCCTTGTTTTATCTCAATCTTTTTGTAGAATGTCTTATGAAAAAGAAATAGAAACATAACGATTATCGTGTCCGGTAATCATTATCATATACTTGCAATACATTATGCGTTGCTAATAATACATTGTGAATCCTGACCTTTAACCGTCATAAACTTTGACTATGATGAAGGTAGCTACATTGATTTACTGTCTTCGAATCCGCGCGTATCGCATCTTTCGTTATTACAACCACGAATACACACCTCTTTTCTGCCATTTATTAAGAATACATATTGTACTTTGTTTTCTTAATGTATTTCTTTTCTCTATCAGCTATCATTTTCCTATTTTGATATTGATCTTTTGATTTATTTTGATAGACATTGGGATTATTCAATTACATAATATAATTTATATATATTATGGAATATTTTTTATGAAACTGCTCTTAACAGTTTATATTTCTTATGAGAATATATTCTTCGTTCCCCCTCTAGAATCACTGCACATATACAAAGCTAAGAATAACACGCTTCGTAAAACATTCATCATTTGAAGATGTAATTTTTATAGATGTTCAACTAATAATAAGCGAGAACAGCGGCGAGAGGATCGGTAATCAGGAATGCGTTTTTGTTTAATTTGATTAAGAGCATAAACGATGTGCTATTTTTTCCATAATACATTATTTCAGTTAATTCGAAGACGATTTCTGCTGTGAATTTTTTGTTTTATTAGGTGTTGGAATTAATTCGTAGCGTTTTTAATGAAAGAATGTTATTTATTTCACATGAGCATTAAAAAATACATTAATGAAAGTACTTCCCATCACTTGTAAAACGCTACGAATTAATTCCAACACCTAATATCACATAAACGAAGTTGATATTTAGAACTATTTAATAAATAGCAATATCTAATAGTAGGAAAGTAATAAATGCAGTGATTTTATTTATTTTCAATTTGACATTATTAAACTTAATTTTTATGCAGTTTTATTATTAGGTTTATTAATTTTTTTATGTGTAAAATATAGTAATATAATAATAATAATACCTAGACGAAAGTCATAGAACTGTGTGCAATAATTTCGCTTTCAATTTGACATACAAATTTCCTGCCTCTTCATTAAGAAAAATATATGCGTTCGGATAAAAGAAGAACGACGAGAAAGTATTATAAATGGCTGATTATTTTACTCGATCAAAACAAAGTTACTTATTAGTTATACAGTAATTTTTTTATCTCGAAACATTCAATATCGTACATTATATGTTATTGCATCACTTTTTATTTTAATTGTATCGATTATATCATCGATATAATTTTCTTTCAAATTTCTTTAAATATCTTGATTGACAACAAACTATAAAGATAATCTATTCTTTAATCTGGTTATCTTTAAATATGCTTGGCTTTCGTATCTCATCCTTTTAAACCTAATATTTTATGCTGTACGATAAAATTTTTAAGCACATTGACTGCAGAACAGAGAGATTCAAAAACCTCTCTGTTCTGCAGCCAATTAACAGACTTAGGCAAGTAATAGAACGATCAAGAAAGATATCCGAAAGTACAAAGTTCAAAAACAAAGGAAAAATAATATTTTCAAGTTGAAAATCGTGGAATAATGATCTAAAAACTTAAGATACATCTAAAATCTCGAGAATATAAGATTTTAAATATATTTTACGATATCAATCAAGATTTTACAAGGTTCAATTCGAAAGATCACACACATTTAAAGATACAATATTTCCTATAAAAATTTTTCACTAAATATAATCGTATTCAATAGTTTTAAAAATAGCATTCGAGAATTTTTATTTTGTGAAGCTGTAACTCTGAATGTATTCTACTTGTGTGTCAAAATTGTTTATAGCAGAGCTGGTGATTTACTTCAAAGACTTCGAAATTCGAACCTTCGATCTTTCAATATTTAAGATTGAATAATATTGTTTAATAATTTTGTTTCTTAGAAATTCTAAAATTATATATTAGGTGTTGGAATTAATTCGTAGCGTTTTACAAGTGATGGGAAGTACTTTCATTAATGTATTTTTTAATGCTCATGTGAAATAAATAACATTCTTTCATTAAAAAACGCTACGAATTAATTCCAACACCTAATAATTATTAATGTAATACAGAGTAGAGTGGAACTAATTAAGTCAAGGAGCAAGTTGACATGTAAGTGAGACATGCAAATATTTCTGTAACTAAAATACGCATGAACATGTCTGTAATTACGTACTATAAGATAGCAGAGACTATATTACACAATCTGTGCTCAACTGTTATAGCCAATCATATTTTCGTTTTCGTCTATCATAAGTAAAATTATTAGGTGAATATTTTTTTGCTTACATGATAATTGATGTGATTAATAAAAATGTGTTTTTTTGGTATAAGTTATTAGTATATTTTTTAATTTTAATGTTGAAGTTTAATTTCATTTATGATTTTTTAGTTATAAAAAATATTTCAGTGGATACCAGTATGGGATTATATTTAGACCAAATGTTCCGACTAATCTTATAAACTGAGATGATTAAATTAAATCTGTCTTTACTGATACTTTTTATTATAATGTCAAATTAAAGAAATACGCAATTAAAGAAATACTTTTGTTTTTTATTACAGAAAGTTAAGTTTTTAATTTTGAATTTGTTAAAAAACATTTAATGAAAGAGTATTACCAATATTATTTTATATAAGATAAAAACTTTAACTTAAACATTCCGAGGAAATGTTTTATATATAATTATATACATTTTTATATAATTGTATATAAATAGACATATTTTATATATAATTATATATAATTTTATATGTATTTTATTTATATTTTATATATAAATTTATATATAATTATATATAATTTTATATAATTATATATAAAATATTTTTTCTCGGGATTTTAATATACATCTAATCCTTTTATTTTGTGATAATATAATTTTATTAAACTTAAAATTTTATTAATTATCTTCATAACTTAATTTATTTTTTATTGGCTTCATCCTTATTATTTGTATTAAAAATATTTACTTATGTATATATGAAAAATCTTTAGAAATTATAAGTAAATCTATAATTTATATTGAAGTATAAATGATCTATGTTGAAGTATAAATATGAATAGAACACTCCTATCGAGATGATTCTCGTACTGTAAAAATTATTATTTGATAATTCAGTTTAATTAATAATAAATAGTTTTTAATTAATAATAAATAGTTATACTTTATGTGTGTGCAGGATTGAAAAGTAATATATTAAGATAAATTTTCACGAGCTGTTCAAACCGGCTGTTTCAGCGACAAAAAGGATTACGTGGTCAAAATTGATGAATGATATTCGTCAATTTTGATCGTTTGAGCAGCTCGTGAAAATTTACCTTTACTTGTAACTCCGTTACCATTATAATTATTTTGTTTTAGTAATGAATTGTTAATATGATTTTCTTATTAATACAATGAAAAACATTTACTGAATTTTATTAAGTATTTGTTTGAGTAGTATTAATGAAATACACTATTCAACAAAATTAAAGCATCACCTGTTTTACTCTATAAAAATATGCAAATTTCAAGATAGAATGACTTCGTGAAAAATCATCGTATCGAGATGCGATGGCGAACTCAAATTTCAATTCAGTGATTCTTTTGTATTATTTTCTTTTTGTATTAGGATTTATTTTAATCAGGAGTTATTTTAGTGTTGATTCATTCTAGATTGCAATTCCGGACGTAATGGAAGCTGCGAAAGACGCAGATATACTTATATTCGTAGTTCCTCATCAGTTCATTCAAAGGATATGCAGCACGCTGCAAGGAAAAATCAAACCCACCGCTGTCGGGCTGTCGTTGATCAAGGTACATTGTAATCTTCTTTGTTCAATTTTTACGAATATCACGTGTAGTTTTTTTACCCATTGATCTACAATCGTACACATTCGGCATATTCTTTGTAGGGCTTCAACAAGAAAGAGGGTGGCGGTATCGAACTTATATCTCACATTATTTCGAGACAATTGCAAATTCCTATCTCAGTCCTGATGGGCGCTAACTTGGCTTCCGAAGTAGCTAACGAGATGTTTTGCGAGACTACTATCGGTGAGAAGAATTAAAATTCCAATCTTATAATTATCAGTTTCTTACTCTTAATCATTTATAAATTTTAACGGTCACGAGAATTTCCATAAGACTGGCCGTCTTTAATAGTATCTCATCAGTGTCCTTGTTTAACTGGAATGAAAATATTCCGTTACAAAAGCGTTACAAGCGTCAAATGAAACGCTGTAAAACACGTTATAAAGCTAGAGAAAGTTTTATGTAAATCACTCAATCACTTGTTTCTAGATTTATGCGCGGATTTGAAGCAGTTCGCTAACAAAATAAGTTCTGCAATTATTAATTGGAATTTACAGGTTGCAAGGACAAAGTGATGGCACCAATATTTCGCAGCTTGATCCAGACGTCATATTTTAGGGTGGTAGTCGTCGAGGACGTGGATTCTGTGGAATGTTGCGGAGCGTTGAAGGTGATAATTAATGGATATTTCTATCAATTTAACTGTATTTATATTAAATTTAATTTTAATTAATCTTTTATTCTTTTTTGTTTAGTAAGATTTTTAGTAAGATTTCGATAATACAATAATATGTTCGTATTGACGTTTTATAGAATATAGTTGCGTGCGGCGCTGGTTTCGTAGACGGGCTAGGTCTGGGTGATAATACGAAAGCTGCTGTAATTAGGTTGGGTCTTATGGAGATGATCAAGTTTGTCGACGTATTTTTTCCGGGCGGGAAATTGGCTACTTTTTTTGAAAGCTGTGGAGTGGCCGATCTTATCACGACGTGTTATGGTGGACGCAATAGAAAGGTCTCAGAAGCCTTCGTCAAGACTGGCAAGGTCAGTAATGCAGACTGGGTCGGAATGAACATGTCCCGCCTTATGAAAATTAATGCCCAATTTTTTCACACCTAGATAACTTTATCCAAGAGATATCTCTCAGAATACAATGGAGATAGGATACCTGGACAAAGTTATCTGCTTATCTGAAACTTATCTGAAAGTGAAGAAATGGGGCATTAGTCAGTTTTGTATTTCAGCTAATTCCGACGGAATTTTTAGATTATTAAAAAAAAAAAGATTTTTTTCGATATCTATTAGAGAAGTTTTTAAGAATACAATATGTCAACAACTTGATATAACATGTTTATAATTATAACTTATAATTATTTTATATATAAATTGTTGTATTATATAATAATGCAAAAAATGAATGTGATTTGCAGTCGATCGAGACACTCGAGAAAGAGATGCTGAACGGACAAAAACTGCAGGGTCCGTTTACAGCCGAAGAGGTTAGTTATATGCTTAAATTGAAGAACATGGAAAATAGATTCCCGTTGTTTACGGCAATTCATCGGATTTGCATTGGTGAGCTAAAACCGACGGATTTAATCGACTGCATACGCAGCCATCCAGAACACATGTAAGCTCAATTGTTATCATAGCGTTTTAAATGTGGTTCACAATGTAAATATAAAGACAATTAGTTCGCCAGATCTATGGATCCTTTATTTCTTTATTGCCGATAATTTAATTAATCTGACCTGAAAATTGCCCAAAATCCTCATTAACAGATCGACAACATCAAAACCATGAATTGCTTTAGAAAGAACTTTAATTCTTTTTAAGATTCCAAAACGGATCGTTCCAAATTCTGTAAAGTGAAACTTATAAAATAAATTAATAAAAAAAAAGATTAAATAATACAATACGGAGACCATGCTATTGGATCAAATTTAATTACTCTGTGATTACAAAATTTTATGAATTAGAAATTTTACATTACTCGAAGTTTTAATGATTCCAAAATTTCATGGCTTTATAATTCCAATTTCACATATATAGAATTCTATATCTTATAAAATTAGAATGTCAAATTTCAGATACACACGCAAATACAAAGTTACATGAATCTAACATTTTTTTTAGGGGGGGGGGGGATTTATAGTCTTGAAGAAATTCAATAATTTGACTTAATATTTCAATTTAATTAAATTTGATAAGTACAAATTGTTGAACTTTTTCTTTTGCGATTTGCACAATCTGTATATCGGTTTTTCTTATGGATCCATGAGCTCGAAAATAGGTTTAAAAAGCCCGAATAATTTAGTCCATAAAATCATCGCGTTGAACGTAATGGATAAATAGATTGTTACATTTTACAATGTGAATATATGTACATATATATTTTATCGCACAGAGATTTTATTCAATGTTTTGATCGAATGTATTTGTAGATTTCCAATCATTAATTGTTGTATGCGTTACCAACGAACGAATTTCGTTATGTAAATCGAGAGAGAAAACAAATATAACTAATTATTTGTTAATAAAAAATAAGACTTAGCTCTTCTATATCCCTCGTTTTCCTGGATTTTTAAAAATATCTTCTTTCATTAATACGTGATCTATAACTTGAAATTCTATTTAATCTTTTCTTAATAAAATTGCATGTAATGTATCATTAACACGTTTGGATGAACTTATTGTTAGAAGTAACTTTCGCACGCGTATCGAAAGATAATTCAAACAAAGAAAATATATATACATATGTATACAATATGTAAAGATATACATACGTTATATAGATATATATATGTTTTTTGTGATATTTTATGTAAATGAATATGTATACACTCTACGCCAAAAAATTAAGGGATCACCTATTCTACCCTTCAAAAATAGGCAATTTTCAAGAAAGAGTAATTTTGGTCAATGAGATGATTTGAAAAGAAATCTAAAGCTCGTTTAATTTAAGTCTCTACTTTTTAGATTTAGATCGATATTTTAAATAACATTCTGACTGATTTTTTTATAGAGATACACAAATAGAGATCAATCAAATCTCAACATTTTTTGCGAATTTTGTAAAATTCCACATGAACTAAAAATCGTACACAAATATAGTTTACAGCTTGGCTTTCGAAAGAATAAATTTTTTATAATTTATGTACTTATTGATAGTGCGATTTTTTTTTATTGAGTTCAATATTATGGAGCAGAAAGAGTTTTTTAGATTTTGCTGACAGAAAGAATAGCTCTCTGTATCCATTAAAATGGATAGAAAATTTTATATTATGTTCTCTTTTAAATGTATATATCTATCATGTATATACATCATACACACAACACATAAAGAAGCACGAATCCAATTGTGCAACTTTCACATTATGCGCGAAGTGTTTAATTGTTAATCACATCCGATATATTTAATTTCAATAATTATGTTAAAATAATCAACAATATTCGAATAAGAAAAACTTTTATTGTTATATAACTGTGTCCAACCAAGACCAAATTGATAACGAGATAAAAAAGAGAACAAAATTTGTGAGTGACGTGTCAAATAATAAAAATAAAATAAATAATATGAAAAATAAATTATTGTAGGTCATATCATGGTGAAATCAAAAAGGTAAAGCCTTTCCAAAGCCTTTCCAAAGAATGTACAGTAGTCGGTAAAATAGTGGGAGTTTAATCAATCAGACGCCAACAGCAATGTGAAAAACAAGTAGCTGGCGAAAACAATATAACATAAAAACAATTGTCAAGGGATTTTAAAACTTATAAAATATTAATATATACGCATGATAAAAAAATTCTGTGTCTGATTTTACATTTAAGTCATTTACTTGCATGTTAATAAATATTTAACATTTCGAAGATCAATCTTTTATATATACTTTTCATTACCTAAAATCTTGATGTTGTTCCAGTCAAATTCGTTTTAAATTAAATTACAATTTATGTTCTGAGGTATCAGGGGCGGGTTATCTCTGTGTCGTAATCCATTGCTAATGCCAATGTTTCCTGAACCTTGCCGTTTACGAAATACCAAGGCATTAGTAATGGATTATGACACAGTGATAACCCGCAAACTCTTTATCACTTCTGAAGAAAATACTCGTGAAAGCCTCAAAAGTATTACGCAATTTATGTTCCGTGAGGACCAACAAGTTAGCATTTTTCTATTAATATGATTTTAATGTTCAAAAATTCTTGTTTTTAGTTGTTTGTCCTACATAGGGAACATTACAGTCTTTGCATATGATTTTAATAAGTTTTATATTAATATCTTTAGTAACATTCTTAAATTTTTCGCAATGAAAGATAAAAACAAAATTGTGAACTAAGTAATTTTTTTTTCTTCGATATTATTATCTGTCAATTGATTAGTCTTGTGTTTAAAAAAAGATTTTATATATGAATTAATCATATCAAAAACGAACCTATACATATAAGATAATCATTATCCAAATAAGTTTTTATAATAAATTTAAAATTTTTTTCGTAGAATTTCGAGTGGATAATAAGAAAGCTCTGTCAATCATATTCATTGTAATATCTCTTGATAAAACTTTTCTTTTACATAGTCAGTCTCAAATGACCTCCAAGTGACCTTGACCTTAAGTGGAGAGACATGAAATTTAAATATCTCTCCGAGAACGTCGATTTGTGGAAAACATTAAACTCTAATTTTCCTTTGTTATTAAATGATATCGAGAAAGTTTAACTTATCACTGGTCACCTCTAAAATGGAATTCCTGGATGTAAAAGTAATGATAAAACTTTTCTTTTACATAGTCAGTCAGTCATCATAGTAATGATTGAAAATCTCAATGTGTGATTCTAAGGTATAGCCATTGCTATGTCACCTATAATAAAATGGTAAATATTAAAATGTAAGTAAATAGCTTAAATGTAAAATCAGACACGAAATTTTTACACCATGCATATATTAATATTCTACAAAAATTTTAGAAAGTATTGACAATTGTTTTTACCTCATATGACCCACAATAATTTGTTTTTCATCATTTACATTTTTATTATCTGACGCTACTCATGAACATTATTTTCTTTGTTATCGATTTGATCTTGGTTAGATATAATCATATAACAACAACAGTCTTTATTCGAATATTGTTTATTATTTGCCTTTAATATAACTAATAAAATTGAATATATCAGATGTGATTTTGATTGCAGTAGATGAGCGTTTATTCAATTTAGTTCATGATTATGAATGTTGAACTCACAATTTATACTAAATTTGTTACTTTATAGAATTTATTTAGTATAACAATTACTTGATATAGTATCTCTTTAAATATGGAAATTGAAAGCGGTTTGATCAGTTGTATACTAAAACCTGATTTTATATGATGGTTATTGAATATATTTAAAACTTATGTCGCTGATGATGGTTGATGATGGCTTGAAATCGAAATTGATGATGGCTTGAAATTTGAACATTCCAAATTAATGTAAAAATTAATAAATGTATTAAAATTTTCTATCACATGAATTACTAAAAATTAGTAAAAATTAGTAGAGGAAAGCCTTCCTATTATGAGATAGGCATCTAATATGAGATAGTGGCGTTTCTGCTAAACTAATAAAGGCTATCTATGGTTTCAGCATGAATTTATTGCTCTTGGATTGAAAACTATTTAGTAAAAAATTCATTATTAGATCATACCTGTAGTCATTGTAAAAAAGATTTTAGAATTTGGATGTCTTCAAGTTTCATTGAGGTGAGCCTTTAAACCTTGTCTACATATATATATATATAAATTTTATATGTTATCTTAAAGCTTATTAAATTCCCTTTAAAATAACCTATTATTTTTTAAAATTCTGCCCATAGATTTTTAGCATTTATCCAAAATGAATTCCGTATCATAATAGGGGCCTTCCTTCTATTCTCTCGTGCCCGTTTATTTCATCATTGTTTAAATCTCGAGAATCCCATTATTGTTAATTCATTATTATTATTAATTTTTTAAGTGATAACGACATATTAACAAATAAAACGACATATTTTTATGAGTGACATATTAAAATTTGAAAATAATTAATTCTTATTGCGAAAAATATTACCTCGGTTGGGAGTCAAATCCGGATCTCTTGTTATTCGTTTTTCAATGAACATTGCTAGGTGTCCAGTGATGCTTAAATGCCCTTTGATCCTGGAATTATTTTGGAATTTAATGTATCTTAAAACTTCTTGAAATTTTAAAACTGACTTGGAATTTTTATCATTCTTTATACTAAGTATGATTGTAAATGGATAAGATGCAAGCAACTTTGAGATTACAAAATCTATTTAATGTGAAAGCGCCAATAAATTAATAATTTTATAAGATGTTTGAATATATAATATTAATAAAAAGAAAAATTATGTTTAAGTCCTTCCTTAAAGATGCAATAAATTACTAATAAAAAACTTGAATTTAATATACAGGATGTCTCATTTAAGATCGGACACCTGGAATAATACTCACAGTTTTGGAGATAGGAAGAAATGCTTGAAATAAAGTTGTTCGGTATCAAGAGGAGCTCATGTGATGATGAACATTTTTTCCCAAATGGAGATATTTATTTAGGAGATTTGAGAGTCATCTTCATCTTTTTAAATAGAATTATGTGAATTTTTTTACATAATATGATTCCTCTAACTATTCTGCATATAAAAGTATTAAGATAAAACATTATTTGAGACAGTCTTGAGGAACGAAGTAACGGACTATGCATACCGGCCATAGAATTCTAATTTGAATGCAAAACATATAAATCCTGGAAAGATAAGGATTTTTACCTAGAATATTCGGGAATTATATTTGAATTAACTACCCACATGTCGCTCGACACCTTAATTTCATTCGTCTTCTGTGAACAGTCAAAATAAAAAAGTCGGTGTTTGCTTCAATGTTGAATAACTTGATCGGAAAGAAAAATCACACAACGATCAACAAATACGCAAATTAAAGATGAAATTTTACTTTTTTGAAAGCTGTAAACTGCATTTGAATGCGATTTTTAATTCACGCCATCGAACTTTGCAAAGTTTATTAAAAAACTTTGAGATTTTCGTTTGTATTCGTATAGCTCCGTAATAAAGCAGCTCTATAATAAATCGGTCGTTACCTAATAAAATATCAATATGAAAAGTAGAGATTCAAGTTTGATTTAAAATGCTTTTGAACTTATTCTATTATGATTTTTTACGAAATTAGTATTATATAGTCTCTTAAAAATTGTCTATTTTTGGAGGACAAAATAGATTATCCTTTAATTTTTTGCCGTAGTGTAGACATATGTTGTTGCGCTTGTCTTATTATAGCGTCGACACTATCGTATTTCGAAATTAAACGTATATATACAAATAATTTTACATATAAAATATGTCCTAGACTAGATCTATGGGATTACCTTTCGAGAGCAGATAGAGCCAACTAAACTGAATTGAAAGGTTCTGTATTTTACAATTTTTGCAATAGTTACTGACATATTAGGCGCGTTCAAGCTACACAAAGCTAGTCTACTCGCCGATCGATTGAATATGATTGATTGGATCTGTAAGTAACAACCAATCATGTTCATTTACTCGACGAGCAAACTATGGCCATTTTTTCGACTTGAACAAGCCAAATAATCACTAAAGATCGCCGACTAATTAGCCTAAGAACAGTCAACGTTGAGATTTTTGTAATAGTAGAATTTTAAAGAAAGATTTTCTTCAAGGTACAGTTCTAAGCTATTATTCAACTATTATGTGAAAGATATTTTTTATCATATTTCATATAACTGCGTCACAATTCAATTTGCTGATGACATAGCTATCTGCATGGACAAAAATATTAATAATGTGTGGAAAGTTTGATTCTTGCATTCAATCGAATTACTAAATTATTAACTAGTTGCACTCTATTAATTTAAAAATCTTTCTGCAACTTAAAACACAATTTACGTTTTTCATCGAACTCTATTCCTATCCCTTCAGGCATTCGAGTTGATTTAGAATTCATTTCATTCAACAATTCTATATGTTACCTTGGGTTAACCTTGGACTCGAGTCTGAGATGGAGAAATCGTATCTTCACATAAGAAAAGTTCATGTTTTATGAACATCCTGAAATGGTTATATAGCAAAAATCAGGGCATATAAGCCTTCAAGCTAAAGTTCTTTATTAACTCCACGATTAGATTTGGATTCAGTTCCATGATTGGTACTGGAATGCTGCCAGATTACATACCGAAAAAATTTTGAGTTCTGTGTTTAAGATATCTCTCAGACATTCTTCGAATAAAGTCACTTGGATTTTTGCTAATTAAACTTCGTTCGATTAGATTAGTTATAATAATAATGTAAAAAATCTATTTGCAAACTATACCAACTTAAAAATAATAGGATTATAAATAAAATTAATAATTTTCATAATTATTGCTCAACAAAAAAATGGCGAATAGAAATATACTCCTTTTATAATGTCTAGATAACCTCTTGTGAAGCCTTTTGACAACCTTTTAGGTAGGATATCCATCCCTTTTACTCATCCTTGTAGATTTTTTCCCTTTTTAATCTGAAATTTGACTATGAAACAGGTATTCTCGTAAAAAATTAATTCAATCTGAAAATTATTTTCTTTAATTTCTATCTGATAACTCAGAGGAAATGTGAGATTGCTATTTGGCATTTATACAAACGAAAACCCTCCTTATGACAATAATTCTAATTTAGTAGGATGTTACTCTTTGTGATTCCTGAATTTAATATTTCAGAAAAATTTAAACTAAACTCATTGTCCAACTCTTTCCGCAAAACTTATGGCTCTTGATAAAGCAATTGACTTTGCACGGGGAAAATCTTGATCTAATATTATTATAATATCTGTATCGATTCCCATAGTGCTATTCAATCTATTGCATCCTGCATGAAGCCTCAGAGAGAGAAATTTCCTTTTGATAATTTAAATCTGGCAGTAAGGAATGTTTTTATAAAAGCCTCTTTCTTTACGTCTTGTAACAATTCAATTAAATTCACTTGGTGCTCAGCGCACATGGGATTTTGGGATTTTTTATCACGAACTTGCAGATATATAGTTGTTAAAGAGGAGTCTAACTCTGGTATTGATTTAAATAATATGATTTCTTTCTCTCTGAAGTTTTGTGCAATTTCATCTCTGACTATAACTTTATCGATTCATCTTTTATTGACAAAATAAGTAAAAGTATTGGTAATTACTATTTGTAATTCTTCAATAAGAAATATCTTTGTGTTTATTAGTATAATACATTAGCTGCTTTCCATTTACACACAAGTGAAAGTGAGTTTAAAATGAGCTGAATATTTCATATTCAGATTAATGACATCACTTTGATAAAAAGTCATCACATGACAACACAGGTTCATAATAGCTCACTTTTAAAGTGAATTTACGAGACTCATTAAAGTACACGGTTTCGATCTTGTGCAGATTATAGGTAAACTCAATTGAATCTCACTTGTCTATATACAAAAGGAACACGCATTCAACTGAGCTACGTCACAAGAGAATTATCTGAGAATCGGTGTAAACGGAAAGCAACTATTCACTCGGCTGTGTTCCAAAATTTATTGCCAGTATTGAAAATCTAGAGTGCACGTAAACTGTAGATTTTCAGTATTTGCAGTAAATTTTGAAACACAGCCTCGGTATTCAATCATATATCTCGGTAACTATTGCAAAAATTACAAAATATTAAAGAACTTTTCAATTCAGTTTAGTCCTCTCTACTTATGAACGGTGAAACACTTAATGTCAAGCACTCTGTATATATATAGGGTGTCCTCGATTTATGGAATCATCTTTCGTGAACAGGTAGAGCGTACTGAACTGCGCCGAAAAATCCTTTAGTATTTTGCAATTTTCGCAATACTGTAGGAGATATTAATTTCTAAATGTCACTAAATAATCCGCGCGGATTATCGCCAAGTACGCCCATTGGTCGTGGTCGCTTGTTGCGTTGGGGACTCATGAGGGACTGCTTGATACGTTGCCCGCTATTGGTCGCGTGTCACTTAACTTACGTCGCCTACCTATCGCGAAAAAAACAGATAATTTTACTATTAAAAATATCATTGAAAAAATCATTGAAAATGAATGATGTTTTCAATAGTATTTTATAGCAAGCTGAATGAGTTTTCGCCAATGGTAATATTTTATCACTGAGGATATTTTACCACTGGTTAGTAATGCTTTTAATTTTCTAGTTTTATTGCTAAAATGAGTATTATTGATTAATATCTTATTCCAGAATACACCTAAAACTATAATTACAAAAAAAACGTTTCTTAACTAACCGAGCCTCCCGCTTTGGGAATAAAGATAACCAAGGATATCTTCTACTCGTCCGGAATAAGTCCCTTAGCTAAAAAACTGTTAAAAGGATTTACTAATAGCTCTTTGTATTTATATGGCAGATATGCCAGCATATTATTATTGATTCTGCTCAGGCCGAGAACCGATTTCTTTTTTGCAGTGGAAATTGCGAGATCTAAATGTTTGACAATGATTGGTGAATCGATTTCTTGAAAACAGCACCTGAATTATCATCTTCCCTCTTCATTTCTTCTAAATTCGTTAAGTTATCTTGAAAACAGGAAGGCAGGCATAGTCTGAATAGCTTCCCGGACTGTCTCTCTTTAGAGGGATCAGCTGTATAATTTGGAAGATTGCGTCGTTTAAAGGCTCTGATCAGTGACCAAATTTCTGAGATTGGAATTTTAGAATCAAAGGATCCAACAAATTTTCTCCATCTGCTTTTTTAAAATTATAAAAGTTTTCAGTTGTAGGAATTTTTTGCCAGATTCGGGTCGCCCCTCTGCGTTTGATAATTGCTTCCTGACATTTATCCGTCCACCACGGAGGGGCGGTTCTCTCGTTTGATACAAAAACAGTGCCCGCATTTAAGTTCTTGGAAAAAGAGGAGCACGCTATTGAGTTCATCAGATGATTCACCAGTCGAGTGTATGCCTCATTTTCATCAGATGATAGATGGCTGTTAAACGAATCGTATGAGCCAGGATGTCCTGGAAATCAATAAGCTCTTTAGTATTAAGATTAATCTTATAGGCGTACCATTGACGTAAGATCAAACTGACTAATTTTAACCGTGATGGGATAGTGATCGCTGCCCCAAGTGTCCTCCTCAGTACGCACTTCACATAGAGGAGCCATTTTAGCGGTGGCTATGATCAAGTCGATGACTGACAAGTCAAAGTTAGGTGAAAGGCAATGGAAAAGCAATGTGGATCGTTGATCGTTAAGAATGCAGACGTAGCGATTCTCTACTGACGCTAGAATCAGCCAGCGCGATCCATGTTTGAGCAGCCTCATTGGGAGTGATGGGCATTGTAACCCCCAACAAAGATGCAGTTAACTTTTGAGTCTCCAAATCTCATAAGATCTTCAATAGAATTGAGCAGGAATGTTACGATTCAGATGACGATAGTTATTGATAATTGTGAATTTCTCATTGTCAGAACACATCTCCTCATCAAGCATCTCCACCGAATCATCCTTCTAAATGGTAGGTCAATAGTATTGAAAATGATATTATGTCTAATTAAGATGCAGATTCCTCTCATACCTGGATTGGTTATGTCCATTCTTACGGCATAGAATGTGATCTTGGACACATACGGTTCAACGACGTACTTAACGTTAAATAAAGTGATGTCTCTAGGCGACGATTGCAAACTTAATATAAAGAGTTCTTGTTGAAGGGATATAAGGCGTTTCGTGACTTATAGTCATGCATCGGTTCAATCTCTGAACCTCTAAAATTTTAACTGGCGACCGAATACTGTGACTCCTTGAAGTATTCTAAGGAGAGTGATTGGTCTATACCCTTAACGAAACTCGTTCTGAGAGAAAAAATATTTTACTCCTGACCGAAGGATTTTCTTATTAAACGTCTCAAGTAATAAAATCATTCGATAATGATAATGCCGTTGAGTCCGTATAATTTTATCATTCAATTTAGTTCAAATGATTTTATTATTGATCTAAATGATAATACCACTGATACTTTTCGCGACTAGGCAATCCCGTGTGACAAGCGACCGCGACTGATGAGCATGTACTTACAATTAGAAGTAGTCCGAGATATTTGGTGATCTTTAGAAATTAATATCTTCTAAAGTATTGCGAAAATTACAAAATATGGTAAAATATTTTTCGATCCAGTTTATCTCTATCTGCTCACGAGAAGTGATCTCGTAGGGAATACCTTGTATAGATCTGTCATTTCTGAAGAATGTTTACGTCTTTTTTTAACGCTGTACAATCTCATTTATTTATTAGCTGGTGTGTAAGCTACTTTTCGGGCTGACGATAAATATCGTAGGAACTACGTCGGCTTGAATAGGTTAATTCTCATTCGCTCCATATTTAGGGATGAAGATGCCTTGCCATCGTCGATAATGCTCAAGTCATCCAAATGCCATCTTTGAGGATACCAGACATCATTTCCTCGAGAGAAGATTGGTCGCCATTGGAAATCAACATCCTAGATCATACGAAAAAGCGTGATGCTAATTCAGTGATATTGAATTCATTTATTACTTTAAAGTGAAACGTGTTAATTATTAAGCTGGAGTTTTGTAGGGAGTTTTTATTATGATATTGGGATACACAACTCGATTCTGTCAACCCAAATATCATTTTATCCATTTTCATTCACCGAATATTGAACAAAATATAAAAGATATTCGGAGCTGACAGAGTCGAGTTTTAGAGCACCCTCTTGATAATTAGAATAATTCTTGCAAATATAGCAACTATTCATTATATTTTTTATATATTTGCAGAGATGTTATTGAATTCAGAAGTTCATTTATGTAAAATATTTAAGAGAATATTTAAATTGTAAACGAATAGAACGAATTGAGGAGATTTTACAAAATGATTAATGTACCCAATGTTCGATGCAATTATGATAATTTTTAAATTATTAAATAATTCATCTCATTTTGATTACTAATTTTTTGTAAAATTTGTTTTAAGGATTTTAGCGCATATACATATAAGAATAATTTATTAGAAATCCTTTTTGACAAATTTATTCTTAATAATTTTGATAAATATCGATGAGATAATTAGATATTTCTTTAAAAAAAATTATTTCGTATAGTACTCCACCATATAATAATAATTATAATACGTTTATTATAATTATATTCAATTAGATATATGATCGAAATTTATTATGACTGCAGAGAAATAAGAAATTTGTAAACATCAAGTTTTTTACGTTCTTTTTCTCTTCTTTTCTCTCGATTCATGTCTTCAATTTTCATATCTTCAACTTCTTCAATTTTTTAGCAGAATGTGAAAATAAATGTGTAGGCATCTATAAATATTCGAAAAATATCTTAAATATTTAATTATAAAATAAATTTCTACTGAAAAAAATCATGTCACAATGTTACATGACGAAATCATGTATTTAAGACAAATAAATCATGTATAACAGATTGTTCCAAATCAGTACGTGATTTTTTAATACGCAATTTGTAAAAAATCACATCATATTAAAAATAATTATATCCATCTTGTAATTTTATAATTATTGAATTTTAAAAAATTGAATGATAGAAATAGAAGAAAAAAACATTATGTCACTCTTTAAATTACATGATTTTAAAAAATCACATATGATTTGAAATAATCCGTTAAGTGATTCTTGTCTTACATGATTTTGTTATGTAACTTCGAATTTTTTCAGCAGGGATTGATCATGTTTGCTCATAATTGGCATAGTTCCAGTGCGTAACAATTTATTCTTTATATCTTTTTTTATGTATTATACTCTCTCGTAAAAATATTATCAGAAAATTTTATTTTTCATCAAAAGCTTGATTCAATAAATATTGTGATTTTTGTTATCTATTAACACTAGATTTATCCATTTCTTTGTAGAAAAGTATTACTGCGCAGTAATATTTTGAGGCACTACTGCACTATATTACACTGCTCTCTCTCTCTCTCTCTCTCTCTCTTACACACTACTGCACTATTGCGCACTGCATTACTGCTGTAGTAGCGCAGTAGTGCACTAATGCCTCAAAATACTACTGCGCAGCAGTACTTTTCTACAAGGATTAATTTGATGAGAAAAATCAAATTCAAAATTAGGAAGCTGAGAAAGAAATAAATTTGGATATATATTCATATCATTCCATTAATAAAAGTCAGCAAAAATTGCTAGGTAATAATAGTAATAATTTCTGTAATTTTGGTCCGAAACTCATTTAATTGACGGATCCTGTAAATCTAGTGTTAAATCTATAAAATCGAACAGAAGAACAGGATCAATTTAAATTTTAACTCATTATTGCAGTTATCAGTAGATCGCTAATTTTATCGCGACGCTTCTTCGTTGTCGTAGCATTTCCTCTCAGCTGGCCTTAATCCAGAGCTTGCGCATAAGAAAATAATTCACGATCGCCGCTAAGGTCAGCCATCAGCAGGCTTTTAAGTCAGTCAGTCGAATCACGCGATTGATCGACTGTGGATCGGGAATATTATTATCTGTCATCAGGGGAAGAGAAATAAAGAGAAGAGATGCCAGACGTGAAAAAAAGAGTATGCATCGTCGGCAGCGGCAATTGGTAATTTTTTTTGTGCTAAGGATAATTAATTAGAAATTAATTGCGTACGAGAAATCGTTTCTCTCCCATTTTCTCCTATATATTCTCTCCCATCTTGTACTGTTTTATTGAGCTGTGTGTGCACCCTAACATTTGTTGGAGTGCTTCAGCTAGAAATGAAAGCTGTACCTCTTCTTCAGGTAAGTTTATATAATCATAAATAGTATTAAAAATAATCGTTAAAAAATAAATCAATAATATAAAAACAATTAGGAAAATCTTTTGATATTTAATTAATGAATTATATTGTTTATCAATCAAATTTATTTAATTAACATTATAATATTGACTCTGATTAAATGAGTAATAATATAATAATATAAAATAATTTTTGATATAATTGTATTAAAATTTTATACAAAAAAGTATAATATATTTATATAGTACAAAAAAGGTAAATATATACATATGTACATATATACGTATATACATTTGTTCTTTTTACATTACATATATCAAAAGAGAAAAAAGATATATTTTTATCATAGAGTTGAATCTAATTTTGAAATCAATAATAGAGTAGGACAATTTTATTTGATCTAGTTTTGTCATCAGTAAACACGCCGTAATGCAATTGTGCTGTGTAGCTTATTGTTCCAAAATTAACTCGGTGTATCATCACACGATTTTAAGGTCTCATAATATGCAGTTGTATCAATTTAATAAAGCAAATTTGTGATTATATATTTAGATATAATTTCAATTTTTTTATGATAATTGATAACTGTATAAAATGGATTTGACTAATTTAATTAAATTGGTGTGTGTATTTATTTATGACATTGCTATGTATTTAATATATATATAATTATATAATATTACTATATTAGTATAGTATATTACACACATATATAGCATATATAACTATATACAATAATTATATGTCTTATTATTTATTGACATGATTATTAAGTGACTTATTAATTAAGAATAACTTTATGTAAAGAATCTTCTTCTGACATGTAGCAAATCGTTTCAGGGGCTCGGCGATCGCGAAGATCGTCGGGGCAAATGTTATGAAGTACAACAACATATTTGAGACTCGAGTGACAATGTATGTATACGAGGAAATTATCAACAACGAAAAATTGACCAATATAATCAATACTATCCACGAGAATGTTAAATATCTACCTGGTCACAAAATTCCGGAAAATGTGGCAAGTATCTCTATGAAAATATATAATATTATTCCTTTTATTCGCAATCGATATTCGGTATCAATTGCTCAGTAATTTTTTTAACAATATGTTAGCAATATGTTTAATAATATGAAGCTTAATTAATAATCGTCAAAATTATTAAATGTAAATTATTAAGGAATTTTTATTAAATGAAACTTTATAATTTTTTTCAAATCTCGCATAGTGTGATGCTGAATTAAAACTACTCGAACAAAGTTCTGAAACAAGTAGAAACATAAGTAGTAACATAATGTTTTTACAATTAGTAATTAGTAGTAGTGCGAACGTAGACTTTTCCGGATGGCATGGATACACGATCGACTCCTCCTGGGAAGAGTTTCGGGAGATCCTCCTCTTTTACTGTCGGCAGGATCATTACTTTCTCACCAGGCTGCAATATCGTTTGCATAATTAAATCAGATTAAAACTTTCGCCGTAAATTAATACCATTTATCATCATAATTGAATTAGATACTATCACAAATAACATGCAATGAAAGGTGTAAGATTGAGACTTACCACCCAGTTGGCGGGAGTTGCTATCTCCGGCCTTCTGTCGACAAGCTGCAGCGAATCGATTACACGTAATATTTCGCTAAAACGATAGTAATATTGATTAATAGTAATATTGATTAATAGAATGAATTTAAATTAACACATATGTAGAGTGAATTTAAATTAACTCAGTATATGAATGCAAAATTTTGAAATGTTCTCAAACGCAAAATAGTGCAGTATTCGGTTAACTCACTCGACGTTACGCCCAGTAGAGGTTGGATATTGCATAGAAAGTCGTAGACGATGATCCGGACTGATAATATACAGAGATCGAACAGTCTGAGCGGTTTCTGGATCGTCCTTATTCTGTTCATCGATCATGTCCAGTTGCACAGCGAGTTTGCGATCAGGATCAGCGATTATGGGATATGGAAATGCACCAGGAATGTCTTTGCAGTACGATTTAATGTCCTGCAATAGAAATGAGGAATTACATTGGAAAATTAATTAACAAAACTAACCAGAATTAATTTGAAAATGGGAAAAAAAGAAATAGAAAAACACAAAAATTCTGGACAAACATTAGGAATAACATTAAATATAGAATTTAAAGATACTTACATTGACCCAGTCCACATGATCCTTAAGTTTGTCAACAGAATGAGCAAGCAACTTGGTGTTGCGTTTTACGAAATGCGGTTGATGCACCGCAATACGACCCAGTTCAGTGGTGCATACTGGGGTAAAGTCCGCAGGATGGGAGAATAGCACCACCCATCTACGAAAAATGAATAATCATTAATAAAAAATCAGACATATTGACAAATTTATGTGATAAAAGTATCAAATTAAATGCATAATTATTATATACGCATGCGCACGTACGCACACATATATTAAATATAAAATTCAAAATAAGATATATCTTATAATATACATTATATTTACATATAATTATAATTTTATATTTTAATTAAATTTAATTTTAATTTTATATTGAAATACAAGATTATGTGTAACTATAAAAATATAAATTGAACACCAGCATTATTATAATATATATATATGTATATATATATATATATATATATATATATATATATTTATACAATTTTTTTATATAATTTCTTATAAAATTGTAGAATATTTTATTATTATATTATTGATATCGATATTATAAAATGTAAATTAAATTTTATTTAAAAAATAATAAAATAAAAAAAATTTATAAAAAGAAAAATATATTTACAATACAAAAGTATTATATCTCGGTAGACAAATTGTGAAAACACTACACAATAATGGCATCACAAATTGATGAAAAATTTCATAATAATTGCGCTAAAATGATTTGCCATTACATAATAGTTTTGTCAGAATAACATTTTTTTTAATGATGTTTATCAAGAATTAGACAAATTCAATTTAAAATGTAAATATTTTATTATTTACTTTCTTTTAAGAATAAGACACGGGCAACAAACAGATTAAAGAAACAAATTAACACATTATCCGATTATATTTTCAAATGTTCGACGAACATTTCCGAAAATTCGATTTATATGTATCTCAAAAGCCATTCTAATATTGTACTTTAGATTTAGCCATGTGCTGAATGTATAATACTTAATTATAATATTATATTTAGGAATATGTGCACTCTTATATAAGCACAATTATATTTTTAAAATACAGCTAAAATAATTTTCTAAATTATTAAATAATTTCTTTCTAAATTTAATTTGACAAATATGCCTAAAATTCGCCGTATCGTTATTGTTTTACCGAAATATTATATTGAAATTAATTGCACAAATAATTATCAATATTTTAGAAACGATCAGAGTTTCTACATCTGTTTTTTATAAATATATCCACGTAATTGCAGATTACAAATTTTATCCAAGATTTCATCATGTGATATAATTTTATAAATGTCCTATTATCAGAATATTTATGAAAAAAATTCCAATATATATTGATATAAAATTAAAAATTGATTGGAATTAATTCCAGATAATTTCAAAACTTTGATCGATAATTAAATATACCATATACGAATTTTCGTTGAGAAGTACCGTAATCACTTCTATTAATGCTTATCAAAAATACAATTAATGCTTATCAAAAATAAATAATATAACGAGGCACACAATTACGCTGACTCGAGGCTATCTTTCAATGACAAGCACTTGATGTAGTCGAGTACTGGTTTTGGCATTATACCATGAACTCCATTGTAGCAATATACATTTATTTCGGCTCATGTCCTTTGATTCTTCAATGCAAATACGAACGAGCCGAGCGTTTGCAATTCATTACGCTTGCAATTCTTTATAATTACTCTTATCTTTACTTTCAAAAAATATTTATTCACTTACGCAATTGCGCAAATAATTTTATTTAATACAAATTAATCTAACGAACTATTGATATATATGTAAAATTAATAAACTTGATAACAAAATTACTATTTGTATAAAATTAATAGTAAATTTCTTATATAATTCTAATGTAATTTTTTTTTAGAATTCTTCACATAATTTTTCAAAATGGATCACAATTTTTATAACTTTTTAAAAAATTTTTTGAGTACTTTTTTTAATTGAAACATTTTTTAATAATGTTAAAAGTTTATATTTTTTCCTAGAATTCTTAATGTATACATAAATTCTGAAATATTCTCTCCCTCTCTCTCTCTCTCTCTCTCTCTCTCTCTCTCTCTCTCATTTTTCATTCTATAATTTCTGAAGAAAACTTATAAAATCTAAAGAAATTTAAGATTTTTTAGAAATATTCATGAATTTAAAATGTGAAAAATTCTTAAAAATATGAGAACCTTTTTACTAGGCAAGTAATTCACATTCAATATGTCAACTAAATCGTTCGTATTATAAATTAATAACTGCTCGGAAATTACAATGAATTAAAAATTGCCTTGAAAATAACAGATAGTTATCTTCAACAACCTGTTGTTGACTTTTATTACGCTAGAGAGATCTATTCTTGGATCATGCACTTTGCTGCGAACTACGCAATGGATAAATGCAAATTCAGATATTTATTATTCGTGCCAGTTCTATGATAATGTATTTCGCAACTTCCGGATATGTTTACCGGTGGACAATTATCTCGAAAAAAATAAACCCGATAAGATGTCTCGTAAAACTAAAATTAATTTTGTAATCAGTGATTTGTGTTGGCGTTACCTCATATTTTCTTATATTTTGTCATATTTACGATGCAGACTTTTACATTGAACTTGATTGCATAACAAAGTCAAGTTCATGATTAGTAATGTGAAATAAAATTTCGCGAAGAACTTTCATTTTATTTCCGTTGTGTTATTAATACATTTTCAAAACATTTTTGAAATTTAAATATTCAAAAATAAATACGTGAGATATTTAAGTGAATAGTAATGTAATGTGTCAATTTTTTGCTAGCTAATATATAGCTATTATTTAATCGTATTACATGCATATATCATAATAAACAAAATATTACTATATGTAATATATGTATAATATGTATGTGTCACTCACGAACTGCCTTGCCAATCATAAAAGTCGATGGGACCTTGCGTGGTATCGACTTTAAAATTCGGTACGATAGAGTTCAGCCTCATTACTGCTTTGTCCTTGAATACTTGATAGAAAAATTACACGTACTATGGTCGTCTATCTCAGCGGGAGGTTTGCTAAGCACTGACTTGACAACCAATCTTACGCTTATTCATGCGCTTTATATACAGTGATCAGATTGTTCCTATAACATGATGCAACTCATTCAAACATTACACCCATTAGATATTGTATCTCCATCCGTTATCCATTTTACTGTTATCGAATGAATAAACGTTGCTTCTTTGACATTGATATGGATGAAATTTGTTTTACGAAAATGAAAAGCCTAAGAAGGAAGCAATTCCTATCTTTAAAAAAATAAAGATTAATTAAAAACATTTCGAAAAACAAATAAGATAAATGTCCCAGTGGCCGGTTTAAGCGTAGCTTGTCATAAATAATACAATTTATTTATAAAAGTAATAAGGCTCAATAAATTAAAATAAATAAAAAGAACAAAGGGCTATGAACCTACAATCATCATAAAACAATCATCATAAAATAACAAATTTGTATTAAATAGTTAAAAAATGAAAACATGTCATGAAATTAAAAAACATGAAATTTAATTTGACCGTCAGCAAGTGAACAAACACAAACGTTTCGATCCTTGTTGGATCATTTTCAATGTGACGCAAAGATAACAATAGAAATGTTACGTAGATAAAATATATAAAAATTAAATAAAAAATTCGCTCTCGGACGCAGTATCAACTATAAAACTCGCTCCAAAATGAAAAGAAAACTATACAAATTGTAGTTGACAACAATGTGTTCCTCCGGATTGTTTATGTAGAATAAGGACGAACATGTTTCTGTTAGCAAGTACAAAATGTAATAATAAATTACGACAGGAATAAAAATAAAAATAATAAGAAAAGTATAAATCGAGTCGCAAATAATAAAAAGAAAAGTACAAAACAAGTCGCAAGTATTAAATTTAAATTAAAAGAAAGAGGCAAAAATTATTTTTGATATTATAAAACATGTACATAAGAGTTATTAATGTCGATAGAGAAAGTGTAAAATGCCGTCATTCATTATATATATATTGAGTTTAGTACAGATAAGTTAGAATAAATACCTTATTATGTGTGTCAAAATAATGTGTTATCGATTAGATAACGATGCGATGGGAATCGAAATTGATCATCTCTCTAGGAAGTTAAGAAATAAAGTAAAGTATACATATAAAGACAGGAAAGTTGAAACGGTAAACTAAAAAGAAAGTAACATAAGAAGGAGAAAATAAAGTAGAGGGGAGAGAAAGTGGGAGAGAAGAGAATAAAATAAGAAAGTGGGATAGGAAAAGAAAGCAGTTAAGAAGGAGAAAGAGATTGAATGATCTGTAAGTAGGTTTCAGGTAAAGATTCGATATCATTTTGTCTAAAAGACTTAAAAGACTCTGTTTCTGTCTTTTAATATGAATCATTTCAAACACCAATCTCTTATTATAAGAAGATTCGCAGTCCAAAATTTTCACATCGTTTCCATTTAAAATTATGATCAAAATTAATTCGATGATTAGTTATGACAATAGGAGAACCTATTCTTTCTAATATCAGAAATATGTTCGCGTAATCTCGTCAATTTTCTTTTTGTCTGACCAACTCGCCTCACAATCATCACAGGAGATCTTATAAACAACATTCTGATTGGATAGGAAATCAAGCTTATCTTTTCCTCTTTTTATAAAACTTTTTAATGTGTTGGGAATAGAAAAGGCTAATTTACAATAAAACATACTAGAGATGGGAAGGAAATTTTCAGAAATAGATTTGACATAAGGAATCGTAAAATATTTATCTTTCTCATGTGAATTATGTGTAATATATTTATTATGTATATGAAACTTTAATCTACGTTCAATTGTAGAAAAAATAAAGGGAAAAGAATAACAGTTGATTTGAAAAATTATTTAAGCCACTTATGATAATTATTAATTGAAATATTTAAATAAGTATATTTCAGTAAAATTACTGCAATATTGAAATATTATCTTATAATATTTTGCAATGTAATATCTCAGTAATATTTTCGTAATAATGCATTGAAATAGTGCTTGAATAGAAGCTGGGTGGACGTACTTTCATCTTTAAAAATTAATATCTCGTTATAATTATTGCAAAAATTGTAAAATGATAGAGAACTTTCCGACTCTGTTTAGTCCATTCTATCTGCGCACAAAATATTTGGCGGTCATTCTGGGACATCCTGTATACTGAAAGATATATATTTCAATATATACAATATCTTACAGGAATTAATAATATATAGGGTCGTATATGTGAGAACATATTCTATAGAAATCAATGTCTTAAACGTCTTAAATGTCTAGCTGGATCTTAAGTGCTTGTATATCATAATTTTGTGTAAATTTATATATACTATTAGGTGTTGGAATTAATTCGTAGCGTTTTACAAGTGATGGGAAGTACTTTCATTAATGTATTTTTTAATGCTCATATGAAATAAATAACATTCTTTCATTAAAAACGCTACGAATTAATTCCAACACCTAATATGATATACTACGATATGCTACGATGGGGGAGATCGGGGCTAGTAGATCATTTTTCAGTTTCGAATTTTTACAGACGAAGTCTTAAGAGACTTATCGAAAAAATGAATTCTATACCAGTTACTACATACATTTGACTACTTAATAATATTTTAATAATAAGGAGAAACTGATAACTAATATGAAAAAAATGTATTTTTCTAGTGCATTCCATCTAATTCAACTAGTCTCAGGACTGGGATAATTTGGCTAAGATTAAAATGAGGATTAATGTATTTTTGAGTTACATCTTTGGCTATATATTAATATAACTTTTATAAAAATATATTTTAAACACAAACATTAGCTTCGCAGAGCAAAACAATACTTCTTTTTGCAAAATTTGTTCGTTTTGTGCAAAAATACGTCGAATAAGCCTAATTTTCGAGACTGTGAATATGAGGGAGCTCTAATACTTATAACATTTACTAAGGCGAATCTCATTAAAGGAATAAAATTTTGAGTAAATACTATAAAAATCGTCATTAAATGAGTCATACAGTCCCATTCTGTGATTAGTCTACTATTCGCATCCGTTCATTTTTTCAAAACATTAACAATACGATAACAAAAACACATAAACAAAAAAAATCTGTTGGACCTATCTTACCTTATTAGGTAAGAACCACACTTACTATCTAAATAAAAATCAAATCTTAGACAATCATATACGATTATAAAACAAAAACTTTAAGAATAAAAATATTTACTTAGGTGTACGATTTTTTTTAAATTGTAGCGTAACTTCTATCATAGATGTGTTTCCTGGTGAAAAAGTTTCGCTGAAATTATTCTATATTTTGGAACATTTCAGCGAAATTGCTAAAAATTTGCTGAAACTTCGCTGAAAGTGAATTTTTCGTTAATTCACGACGTTGTTTCTTCATATGCCAATTGTTGTGAAGAATATTACTAAGATCTCGGTAGTCTAAAGGCTTAGGACGCTCACACAGAATGCAAAAGATCCGGGTTCAACTCCCGACTGCAATATTTTTCGCAATAAGAATTAATTATTTACAGATTTTAATATGTCACTCAGCATTATTAAGATCGTTTTAAAATGTAAAAAACATCAAATTGGTAAATTGTTAGTTAATTTAACTCGTGATATTACTGCGGTAGTTTAATAGAATTTGGATTTTCAAGACCGAAAAATTATTTCGGCGTGCATTTTAAAGGACAACATACGTAGTATGTCACATAGAATTATACAAGCACTTAAGATTCAGTTAGACCGTTTAAGGCATTAATTCCTATAGGATATATATTTCAATTCTTGCCTATAATGTCTCTTTATAATCTATCTATAATCTATCTATAATCGAATTATTTTGAAACGAAACAAATTTACAAAAATACTGGTCAATTTTTATAAAATTTTCTGAATATTCTTTCAGGTTGCCGTGCCCGACGTTGTGGAGGCAGCGAAAGATGCCGACATCCTCATCTTCGTTTTGCCACATCAGTTTATTCGCACATTATGTTCAACGCTGTTGGATAACATAAAACCAACTGTAGTTGGCCTTTCTCTCATTAAGGTACGTTTTAACTCTTTTTGTTTTTATGCTCTTAGATTAAGTTAGCCAATTTGAATTGAAGGGTTTTGGTCGAGGTGAAGGAAACAGTATTGAGTTAATCTCCAAAATCATCGAAAAGCATTTGAAAATACAATGCAACGTTTTAATGGGCGCCAACTTGGCCAATGAAGTCGCCGAGGAGAAATTCTGTGAAACCACAATCGGTAAATATTTTTAAGTACATACATATTCTCTGCTTTAAAAACACAAATTCTTTGCTTTACAAACATAAATTATTTCCTTATATAATTTTTATATTTTTAAAGCGAAGAATTCATGAAACCCTAAACTATTAATTAAAACTTTGAACATATTTTTGATTGGTCCTTATCCTGCGAAAGATGTTTAAGTGGTTTGGTGGACACTCTGTATAGTTAAATTCCGAAATATTCTAGAATGTCTCATTCTATAATTTCTGAAAAAATCTTATAACATTTAAAAAAGTTTAAAGTATTTTTTTTCAGAAATCTTCATAAATTTAAAATAATAAAAATTCTTTATTAAAAATATGTTAGCAGATTATTGTGAAAATATTTTTCATCAAGGTATCATTCAAAGATTAGAAAATTATAGGGTGCAAGGACAAAAGATTGGCACCGGTACTGAGGGACCTTATTCAAACTCCAAACTTTCGAGTAGTTGTCGTGGAGGATTGCGAGACTGTGGAAGTATGTGGAGCTCTAAAGGCAAGTAGAAACTTCAAAGAAAGTTTTATGTTACAAATTATCTTATTAATTTCGTATATATTTAAATAATACTTGTATTTTCTCAATACTGTTTTGTTATTGTATTCATGATCTTATTAATTGACATTTCTACAACTTTTTATTCTCCATTTTGCTCATTAGTTTATCAAACTGAACATATTTCGGTTATAGAATATTGTAGCGTGTGCAGCTGGTTTCGTAGACGGCCTCGGATTAGGCGACAACACGAAAGCTGCGGTGATTCGATTAGGACTGATGGAGATGGTCAAGTTTGTCGACACTTTTTACAGTGGTTCTAAGCTTTCTACATTCTTCGAGAGCTGCGGCATTGCGGATTTGATTACTACTTGTTACGGAGGAAGAAATCGCAGAGTCTGTGAACAATTTGTCAAGACTGGCAAGGTGAGAGATTCTAGTAGGTTTTTATGAATTTCTATTTATCTGTACGATTGACTGTATAGTGATAAAATATAGTGATTCTCACAAACTCGTTTTAATTGGGATTAAAAACTTAAATGCTCCCTTAATATTTCGTCCAAATGGATGTAACTTGTAGTAATGCGCCTGTGCACACTTCGACAACGGTTTTCAAAATACTGCTAAAAGCCAAATCTTAAAGCAGGGAGCATAGACTCTTGCATAACACATAACACGTAATGCATAAGAAAATGTACCAATCGAAATCTTTCATTTCCTTTCTTTCTATGAAATAAAGAACTCTGATTTGAATTTCTTGGTTGAATTTCTTATGTCTTACAGAGAAATTTTATAATTGACAACAAGGATGAACTGATGTCTGCAGCGTGTGAATGTGAAAATAGAATGCACTCTAAGTAACATTTAATATTAATATCTGTGTCTCGTCTACGCGTGATACAAATTACTAAAGCCATCTATTGGAAAAATAATGGATTTCTTTTTACTACACCTAATATATTAATATATTATATAGACTATCAAAGCATTGGAAGATGAACTGCTGTCCGGGCAGAAACTACAAGGGCCAGCAACGGCAGACGAAGTCCACGATATGTTGAAGGCGCGTAACTTGACGGACAAGTTCCCGCTGTTTACTGCAGTGCATCGTATTTGTACTGGTCAACTGCGCCCGGCGGATCTGATCGACCAGATTCGGAGTCACCCTGAGCATGTGTAAGATCTCCATATAGGATTCAGCAATAGTAGTTAACATTCACTACATTTGTTTTTTTTTTTAGTGATGCTAGATTCTAATTCAATGCATTGAGAGTTGATTCTTTTTCACATTCAAGAATTGAAAAGCCGATTCTGAGAAATTCAATTTATTGTCGATTAGAGTGCTTTTTAGCTAGAATTGAAGAGATAATGGGCGCATTCAACGGACTTAACAATTGAGTGAGCGCTCACTGTTATTGGTGTATTCTTTTAACTCATCCAATCAGAATTTTATCTAGAAGAATACACCAATAAGAACTTTCAATGAGTGTATTCAGAACGACAACCGCTCAACTAAATGCTCAATGAGTTCATGTATCTGTTCGATTCTATATTTTTAGACCTAATATGTCAATAAGATATAAGAACTTATTGAGCGCTCAGTGAGAGATAGTACTTTTTACTTGCTTTCCATTTGCATACAAGTGAAACTGGGTCTAAAGAGCTGAGTTTGATACTCAGATTAATGACGTCATTATTTGCTTACTTTGATAAAAAGTTATCACATGATAACACAGGTTTGAGCCTCATTTTTAAAGTGAGTTTACAAGATTCTCTAAAGCACACGGTCTCGATCTTGTGCAGATTACAGGCAAAAACTCAATTAAATCTCACTTGTCAGAATGCAAAAGAAACGTGCATTCAACTGAATTATGACGTCACAAGTGAGAATTATCTAAGAATCTATGTAAATAGAAAGCAACAATTGTTGTTTGTAATATTAAATGCATATCTATAGCTATGTTCCAAAATTTACTGCAAATACTAAAAATCTATAGTTTACGTCACGTACACTATAGATTTTCGGTACTGGCAGTAAAATTTTGGAATACAACCCATATAATGTGGTTGCCAAGCAATTGAATATGATTAGTTCTTAGAATCAATCAATTTTATTTGTTAATTTGTTTAACGACATGTCTCTCTGTAAGAATCCCATCTGGAAATCGAGACAGACTAAAAACTGTTAAACAAAGGAAAAGAAATGATTGACAACAACAATACGAACAACAAAAATGAATGAATATAATAAAAAAATTATCCATTTATTTTTGTTTGCCACACTATATTATCTTCTTTTAAAAGCCATGCTTCTTTTTGCGTTTCTTTTTTTGAAAAGCATAGTATATTTAATAATAACAGATTCAATAATTCAATTCTTTGATTTTCTCTTTGAATCGATTTAAAAAAATCATGACCTTAAATGATTTAAAAAATCATGGCCTCAATATATGAATCAATTCATTTTTCAGAAAATGGCATCATTATATTACATTTCTCACTATATTAAATATCTTAACCACAGTATAATCATACCCAGCGACACTGAACGTAGACACCTTTGATGTAAGTGTTCTTAGGTCACATGATTCACCGCCATGTTGTGAAGTGTACATAATAAAGTTATAATAGGACAGGCTCTTAAATTTGAATTTCTATTAAGCTTCTAACACATTCGCTATATTCCTAAGTGTACAAACCAATACATGCGCACTAAAAATTGCAGACCACAAAAAAGTTCACTGTCGCTACTGAGTATGATTATACTGTGTTTTAACTCTCAACTACGTGTCTGAGTTCAAGTCATCCATGGCGTTTTTGACTGGCTCTATCACAAATCTTAATAGAAAATATTCTTTTTTTAATGAAATGCTAGAATATATAGAATCGAAATATCAAAATATAGAAAGGTTTTAATAACAATTGAAAAAATTATGCCAATAATAAAAAACAATTTATGAAGAATGTAAAAATAATGTATATAAAAATAATCAGTTTTTTTTCAGAATCATATTTTTATGATAAAAATAAAGTGTTTTGAAAAAAGAAAAATGTGAACTTTAAGAAAAAAATACGTTATATTGATTCATTCCAAAAAGTACAATTATTTGCGCGATTGAAGTAGGAGTATTTTTATACATGCTCGGAAAAATGATATCGAAGATATGTCAGTTATTTTTTTCTTTAAAAATGCAATGAAAATATTTTATATTAAAAATATAATAATTTTGAAATTATTTACTCACGATTTTATAACTCTGAGAGAATAAAGCGTTTCACTAATGCACCTCTCACAAAAATGCTTTTTTATTTTCGGAAAAAATCTGACGAATTTACATTTGACAGGCCCAAGCCAAACTTTTATTGCATCACAATTAGCATCAAGAAAACAACGAAACAATTGCATCACGGCGATCGACAGAGAAAGGATTCAAGTTTTTTTTACCCCTTCACTTCAAGTCTGTAATATTAACCGTATAAAAATAGCGGACGACAAAATTTTCACCCGGGTTCAAATAACCCACTCATGTAGTTGAGAGTTAAAGTTATCTTGTTTTATCACGATTACGTTATTTTAGGAAATCTCCGAATTAGCTTCATGAATTGCAAAATTTTTTTATAGAATTAAAGAATGCATAAAAATAAATCTCGCAAAATCAATTTCACGAGAAAATTTAAAAATTTATTTTTTTCTGAGAAAAGATGCTATTTTTATTGAAATCCATTCCTTCAGGTTCGCTCCAAAGACTCTCTTTATGTACTGAGTCCTCTTCCTTCTTATTAAATTCTCGAGTACAGATTATACTTGCCTCTATACTACACAATTCTTACTTCTTGTACACGTGAATAATTACACAAAATATATGAAAAAGGTGAGACATTTAAAGCCATTGTGGTGATGAAATAAATATAAAATAATTTCCTTATGTTTCAGAATGAGATTGGAAGAGGGAAATACATAGTTTATGCAAAATACATGAATTTAACACGAGGTGTAGAAACAGCCTATGATATCAAGAAGGAAATGATTTAGCCACCAAAGGCTTCTACATAATTTAAACGTCCCCATTGTAATCTTATTATTGTAAATAAAGATTAATTATGAAATGAAATAGCGTTTGTCTAAGTCACTAAACATGTGTTTTTCATGTTATATAATACATTATTTACAAATTTTAATTTTAAATAATCAGATGTCTAAGTGATTTCACTGTAATAACTATTCATAACTAACTTTAGTTGATTCTTATTCCTGTTCGATGTCCTTCAATACCATAGATTGTGAGCAGTTCAATTTTAGTCTTTGCTTTCTTTGCTTAATTTATCATCTTTTTGATCCTTATATGGCACGTTATCTACCAAGACATCTGGAGTAAGTCGCAGCGCTGAAATTATAATTTAAGTTTGCTTATTCGATATAAAATTATCTAACACAATTAATGTTTTATTTATTACTCGGAATTAATGATAATTACCCACTCTTCCAGGTGCCGTTTCGACCGCTTGTATGACAGTCGTTCGTATTTCACATTCGACTTCCTGAGCAAATTTATTTAACTGAAATAATAATAACACAATATTTCTGTACAAGTTTCATTTATAAGTTTAGATATATGTATGAAGTCTGTCCATAACATTTCCATTGCATATTATATGCACATTTAAAACAAAGGAATATACCTCCTTAATCACTGCCTGGTTTGTGACATTTTTATGTTTTTTGTATTCTTTGTTTATCTGATCTCTCACAACTAATGAACAATATAATAAAATATTATTTATTGAAAGATCTATCATTATATTAGAGTGTAGATTACTGACAAAGTATATTACCTTGTAATGCATATTCATCGTCTTTAAATGTCTTTAATCTTGTTCTATGAAGTTTCTTGAAGACTCGCAAAATCTGAAAATAATTATAATCTTTAAAGTAAACGAATAAGTAAAGAAATAAATAAACTGAAAAGCAACAGAAATATAAGAAGTATAACTTCCTAGTGACTTTCGAAATTAAAAGACAAAGATTCAGACAAATGAGAGTATAAATATGATATAATTAGAGAGTAGTCTTACAGAGATAAGACTTAAGATGATTTTTAGTGTTTGTTTTCTTATACATGAGGTTTGTACGTTTTGACTTGGTTTAGAGTCTTCATCAGCGATTAAGTATTTACAAATTAATTAGAAAATATCTCTTCCTTAAATGTGTATGGCCACTACAGGAGATAGATTCCAAGAGGTAATTTTTTATTATGAATTTTAATTTTAAATTCTGCAAACGTAAATGTGAATTAAAAAAACTGAACAAATATGAGTATCAAATGCTATTCACAGTCAGGCCTTATATTTAAGGCTTCCTTAAATTTATCTTTAGATGCTCTACGAATTATTTTATTAGCTATTGAGCATCTAAAGATAAATTTAAAGAATCCTTAAATATAAGGTCTGATTATGAATAAGTATAAATGCGATAAAAGATTTTTTTCTCCATTTTATGAGTGTGACAGACAACGCACTAGTCTGCTATACTAGAAATCTCAGGTTCAATCCCCGGCAGAACCGAAAATTTGTATACATTCGTAACTCCTTTTAGAAAGCAATGGCAAACCACTTTCCTTGGAAATTTCTCTATTAGTTCGTCTTTCGGAATCGACATTAGATAAATGAGTGTAGATAGATTCCATACGACTACAATGTACAACCAGCGTGCGTACCACAGGCATAGCAGAGAAGTCATCACGCTCTACCATGAGCAATAGAATTAGGAAAAGTGTTACTTTATTTTAAACTAACAAGAGAAATCAAACCATTAAAAAAATAGATCAAAGACAATTGAATGTAATAAAGGAGTAGAAGAATGTTGAAATAGGAGTTGTATATAAGGAGCAACAGTATAAAATGTGGCTACGTGCATGTTAATTCAATACATCTTAATATCGTGTATCAATAATAACATCGTATACCAGTGTAATTTGTTTTGTAATTTTCAAAAAACATTCGAAACATACGATGCTATTTTATATACAACATTTTTATAATCTTTTGGAAGAACGTCTTTGTAGATTTTTAACAAACCTCCTAAGTTTATTCATGCTATAAAGTGCTAATTTCATATTCAAATTTTTGATAATGCCCTTAAATTTATCAGAAATAAAGGAATAAAAACCATAATAAAGGAGATTCTTCTTACGGAGCATCTGTGGATACACATTGTACCTTCATCCGTTTGTTAAAAAGAGCTTTTAGTTTTATATTTATAGTTTCAAAAATAATATCTGGAGGCTAGTCATTATTAAGTAACGCATTTAAAATAAATCTAATATTCTTGTCATGAAATCTGGGATGCGACAATAAAATAAAATGATTAAGTCTTTTCTGTTTATGTGAAACGCTCTTTTTTCTTTTATAGTAAGCCATATGATTCAGTTTATATTTATATTATTTAGACACTCATATATGTTCAGTTTTCCTCAATTAACATTTACATTTTAAAATTTAAAATTAAAAATCATAATCAAATGGAATTACCTCACTCGAGATCTGTCCTATCAATCCAGTAGTGACCATACATATTGGAAGAAAATACGTTTTCTAATTAATTTGTAAATACTTAGTCGCTGATGAAGATTCTAAATCGAATTGAACCTCATGTATAAGAAGAAACACTAAAAATTATCTTACAAGATTATTGCGCTCTAATTATCGCGTTTACATTTGCCTGAACCTTTGTTTTTTAAATAAAACTTGAAGCACTCTTACTGAAACTTACAAATGCTATACCTATCAAGAAATGTCTTCAAGTATTGTTAAAATTTCTAACATATTTATGCACTTTAAATAGTGCTTTATGTAGTGTTTCTAACTATAATTTAAAAACGCAAATTACATCTATTACATTTAGAATAGCATTCATACTTTATTGTAAAAAAATAAAAGGGTGCCTAAAAATGGCCAAAATTTGCCCCAGTCAACATCTAAAACTAATTCTATAATATTTCTTAATGTACTTGAAAATGAAATATAATATTTATAATATCGGGAAGCATTGGAAAAATACTTCTAAAGAATGTTACTCTGATTTCTACAAGTCTAATCCAGAATCAATGACGAGGACATAATTATTGGCCCCATTTTATCTTTTTTTCGTTTTTTAACTTATTTTAATTTCTTATTTTTATTGTACTTTAGATATTTTTATGCATCTTTTTCCTCACAGCAGTGATGCTACCCTAGCATTTTTTCTTTTTGTTTTCTCTCTATTTCAACAAGATGATGAGAGCATTTAGTTTGCGAATTAAGTTGCAAACAAGCTAGCATATATATATATATATATATATATATATATATATATATATCATACATAAATGTGCAAGTATGTTTGACACCATGAATTATTAACTTATTAGACTGATTAAAAGAAGATTATTCGGTTATTAAAATTTTAAAAATATAATATAATTATTTTTTAATTATTATTATTATTTACATGCAAACTTATAAGTAATTCCACAAATATTGCATTCAAGAAATAATGCATTTATTTTATACTAAAAATATACGAAAAATATACAAGAACAAACATAAATAAGTCATAAAAAATTATTTTAAAAAATAACAAATTTTTTATCAAACATAATTATTGTGCATAAATACGTACAAAAATACATTTAAAAATGAGCGTATGTACCTATATTTATGTAGATATTAAAATATATACAAGTCTAATCATATAGAAAGAAAACTAAAACATAATGTTTCATATGCAATACATATTATGACATTTTATTTATTGTTGTAAGCAATTTCCCAGCACTTCCCGATATTACAAATATTATTTTTTTCTTTTAGATACATCCAAAAATACTGTGATATGAATTTTTTAGATTAATTAAAAAACCCAACAGTTAGATAATCTTAAAAACCCAACATATAATCTGATAATTATACAGTTTAGCATATATACTTTAAAAATCGATCAAATTAGGCTTATTCGACGCATTTTTTAATGATTTTATTGATTTTGGAGATGTGTATGCTAAATTGTATAATTATTTATAATCTAAAAATATTGATAATAAAGATACAGTAGCCTTAACACAATTATTATGTATAGAATAAGCATTAACTAAACAATAGTTAACCTCTCGTCGAAAAGATTCGCCCATTTACGAAAATTTTTGCACAATTATTGCTTGTTCTAATAATAATGGTTGGGTAAATGTTAAAAAGACACTGTCCACCACAAAATTTACTAAAAATACGCTGAATTAATCTTCTTATTTTAATGACACCTGCCTCCTTTAGGGGCTCCGCACAATAAAAGGAAAACAGGAAACAGAGAACAGAGAATAAAAATTTTAACCTATCAGAAATCATGTATTGTGGAATACATAATTTCTGATAGGTTGAAATTCTTATTTTCTGTTCTCTGTTCCCTATTTCTTTTATTATGCGAAGCCCTTAATTAGAGTCCTCGATATAACAGAAAAACACCGAGTATATTTAAAGATTATATTGTAATTAATCGTCCAAAGAAAAAATGACGACCTGTTTATATCTGTCATTCCGCAAACGGAGTGCGACTCCTATAACAGTAGTGTTTCTATTGACTACAAAGAAATACTGATTCTCTTTGGAGACTACAGGATACATATCAAGATTTAAAAATAATGATACTTATCGAAACTAGAGTCCTAAAAGACTATCCGTAGAAAAAATGGCGGAACCAATCAGAAATTGGGACAGCAATTGCGCTTCTCTGTTATACCTAGGACTCTAGCGGTAACCAATGAACACATTAGGAGCTATAAGCTTATTGGCTATCGTATTTTTGTGCGCGACAAGTATTTCCGCGTCCAGTGTGCAGATGTCATAAAAAACAGATCTTTAAGCCAGTTCTCTTTAATCTTCTTATAGCGTTTTCTTTTGGGTGCAGCCTCGCACCGCATCAGTTGCGCGTAAGTGCTGCACTCAGCTACACTACATTAAAGTGGTGCATACCATGGTGTGCACTACATCACTATTGCGCTAAAATTCTGTTCTCACTTGACTTCCATTTTCAAATTTTTGAATGTCATACTTCTACTGTTCCTTTAAAAGGTAGCATCTTCGAGGTAGCAAAATTCCACTTCGTGCATAAAATTTGTACTACACCAGCTATAGAAACACGGTACATTAGCCTACTTTCCGAGAGTTTAAACAGAATCAGAATGTAAGAATCAACCAACTACAGTCGAGCATTCCCCTCGTTTGACTGTAACAGAGGAATACTCGACTCTAGTTGGTTAGTAGTTATTCTTACATTCTGATTCGGATTAAACCCTCGGTGGAAACTAGGTCACTGTCTAAGTATTGCACTAGTGGATGATAGTGCCAGCCAAGAGAAAACGCTATTAATTTAGCGGCGAAGTGGAGAGAGAGCAAGGGATTGAGGAAAAGCACAAAAGAGCGAGAAAAGACTAAAAATGGCGGATATGAATACTCATATTAGGTGTGTTTTGATACTGCCAGTACTGGCAGTACTGAAAAATTGTTCCGCTATTACTACAATAGCATCTAATTCTCTCAATGACATAAATGATAGCCATATTGCCACTGCGACTATTGCGACTTTCGAGGTGAGGTAGTTACAATGCAATATGGCGTCGCTTAAAAAAACACAACGCATCGAAATATTCGATCCAGGAAATAAAAAAATATATACATTATATTTAACTGCAGAAGATGCACATATATTTATTTTATCACAAATGACTCTTAAATTCCACGTCTAAATATTCATTGATGTGTCCATGTAGTTTTTCACGAGGTCAAACTGCTTGATTGCTCCATTGATTCCATAATTAGTTTATCTTCTTCGGAAGTACTATCGTTCTTGCTGTTTCAAAATTTATTGACAATTTAGTAGTTTATCCATGTCTGTTTACACTACTGCCAGTCTATTGCAAAGCTGTTCCGAAATACAACGTTACAATAGTGCTGGAAGTATCACAGTAATTTTGGAACGGCTACGGCAGTGCATTGTTGTGACGTCATGATGACGTCATTGCACTGCCAATAAAAAGAGAACATACTCATTATCGCCCATCAATGCAACACTCAGATAGTGTATCATGTTTCCATGGTTGGTAATAAGCCAACTCATTTGGTGTACCATGCAGTGTTGTTAAGTCTTGTGTCCACGATGCTAGAAATCGGTCCGAGATCTTAGACAAAGAAAAAAATTAACAAATCACATTTGAACAATTTGATCACATAACCATTGCGATTGGTCAATTCTTTCTTCATCCGTGATCTTTAGAGGGGGAGCTTTAGACGGGGCGGGTTTCAGACGCATGCGCGTCAAATATAGCTTCAATAACGGTCACTAGTAAATATGTCAAATTTTTGAAAATGTTGAAAATTTTAATATTTTATATTTTACACATTTTACACATGTATACATATATAGAATTTTATATTTTACACATTTTACACATGTATACATATATAGAAATATATTATATATATTTGTATATATGTATACATTAGTAAAATATATAAAATATATTAAAATTTTCAACATTTTCAATCCTAAACAACTAATCATGATCACGGTGTAAGAATAATAGGTGAGTTCACTCGCCCATTTTTGCTCAGAAAAGCTGTGACGAAATTGAGGCAGTTCAGACACGTAACACTAGAGGGCATAATGATCTGATACTTAAATGGCCTTTGCAATCTTTCCAATTCACAGCCATTCAAGTGACATTTCTTTTTATGATTAAAATCTACAACATATATCCTCTTCCATACTTTCACGATTTTCCTAATTGTCCCACCAATCATGTGTAATAAATGTACTAATAAATAATAAAATTGTTTATTATGTTATCGCTTACCTTAATCCTACTCCTATCTCTTGAAATACCCCGGGAAAAAATGTTTTATATAATTATGTATAATTACATATATTTATATATAATTTTTTTAATATATTAGGTGTTGGAATTAATTCGTAGCGTTTTACAAGTGATGGGAAGTACTTTCATTAATGTATTTTTTAATGCTCATGTGAAATAAATAACATTCTTTCATTAAAAAACGCTACGAATTAATTCCAACACCTAATATATATATATAATTTTATATAATTACTACTATTGTAAAACATTTTTCCCGGGCTTATGAGGTTAGGTGTTATACTTATGCGCCACCTGCTGTTCAACTGCGGAGTTTTTTCTGGAAAATCACAGTGATTTTACATGATTGGAATCACCTATTATTATTCTTACACCATATCCTCGAGTTTGATCCGGTTTGATCTCCTTGTTTTTACTCCGTGAGGTAGTCCTACACATAACTGCATAACCTATGCTTGTATTTTAACCCGTCAATTGCGTCAGTTTCCCGACCATGGTTGTCTTGATCTATTGAATCTTGTTTGAAAAGTGCTGACGGGCGATGTCATAAGCCACGTAATATTTTCGAATTCTAGAGGAGGCCGCGATTCGCGGTGCTGTTCTTAAGGAGCTGTTCAGGAAAAGAAATTGATGTCATTTCTGTCACTTAGGTGAGTGATCTTATACTAATAGTTTTCCTTAGCTTTGTACTACTCAGCGACCTGGTTCATCGGATGCCTGTGTAATATTCTCAGATTCGCAAGAAAGGATTGCATAGTAATAGAGGAGGTGGCGAAAGATGTTGGTCAGCAGCCAGCCGTGCACTCTAGTCACATATGTTGTCATTCGCTAACTTGCTCCAATGTTGACGCATTGAGGGACAAGCATTGAACGAACGTGGATCTCGAGCTGCCGCGTGGGGAGTAGGGTGATGATGCAAAATAACTCCAAGACTAGAGAGATGTTTATCGTCCGAGCTTTGGAAAAAATATTGGCTGATCGAGATGTCAAAAGATCACACCTCTCGCAGCTCAGGAAGTCCTGCGAGTCTGCGCTTGGTAAGGAAAGACTTCGCATAATATATGCAATTTGTAGTTAGAAGCAACACTGATGATTGAATTTGTTGCTTTTATATTCTTACCTTGCAGAGGATCTCCGCAATGAGATCAAAGACGTACCAGCTGTACAGGGTGAAGAGGTAACCTCAAATGCCCTTCCACAACCCAAGAGTGACTCAAATGTTATTACAGCCGAGAAGTACTTCCTGCCGTTTGAGTTAGCATGCCAGAGCAAGTCACCACGTATCGTGGTGACAGCACTAGACTGTCTGCAGAAATTAATAGCATATGGCCATCTTACTGGCAATGTGCCCGATTCGACGGAGCCTAATAAGCTACTGATTGTACGCATTGTCGAGACAATTTGTGGCTGCTTTACTGGTCCACAAACTGACGAAGGTGTACAGCTGCAGATTATTAAAGCTCTGCTGACTGTGATGACAAGCCAGCATGTGGAGGTGCATGAGGGTACAGTACTGTTGACAATTCGTACGGTTTACAATGTTTATTTGGCATCACGTAACCTGGTGAATCAGACAACAGCACGTGCAACTCTTACGCAGATGATTAATGTGATCTTTGCGCGAATGGAGACTCAGGCAGAGGAAGATAATATAAGAATCGATGGAGAGCATCAGCAGGAAGTTCCTGTCATAGTGAATGGTGAAACTGAAACCGAGTTAAATTCAGAGAATGTTCCTGGTAATGATTCTGTTGATCTCCAAATAATTGTCAGAGGTATCCTTGATGATGTAGTGAAATCCGTGGTGCCATTGGAAGAGGAAGTCAATCTGGAAAATGGCAGTCCTGAAGACAATGGTGACGAGGCAGTTGCTGAAAATGACAATATGGTTACTGCTAAATTTACTCATGTGCTGCAAAAGGATGCATTTCTGGTGTTTCGTGCTCTCTGCAAGCTCTCTATGAAACCGCTGCCAGATGGCACGCCTGATCCAAAATCGCATGAGCTCCGTTCCAAGATCTTGTCGCTTCAGTTGCTTCTGGGAATCCTGCAGAATGCCGGTCCGGTATTACGTTCCAACGAGATGTTCGTTATCGCCATTAAGCAGTATTTGTGTGTTGCACTGTCAAAGAATGGTGTGTCTTCAGTGCCAGAGGTGTTTGAACTATCATTGGCATTATTCTTGGCGTTGCTTGCACGCTTCAAGATGCACCTGAAGATGCAGATCGAGGTATTTTTTAAGGAGATCTTTATGAACATTCTCGAGACTTCTAGCAGCTCCTTTGAGCATAAATGGATGGTCATACATGCACTTACGAGGATCTGTGCAGACGCTCAGAGCGTCGTCGACATCTATGTTAATTACGATTGTGATCTTTCGGCAGCGAATCTCTTTGAGAGACTTGTCAATGATCTTTCTAAGATTGCTCAGGGTCGTCAGGCTTTAGAGTTAGGTGCGTCACCAAATCAGGTACGTTATAAGCAGTGAAAATGACAAGGTAGATGTATGGGTGTATCCAGTATTTTTTTTTCATAGGGCTAAGGATTATCAATTTTATTATTATATAAATAATAGTTTTTGTGCTAATGAATTGCTGTTTTAGATATTTTAGAGCTCAGAATATCTCTTTTATTTAATTTTTAATGAAAAAAATATTAGGTTTTGTATCAAAATTTTCTAAAAAAAAGTATAAACAAAATATAATAATAAATTGAAGTAATAATTAGTTTAAGAATTCCTTTAATTAATAGAATAAAGAACAATATAAATCATGAGACGTTAGGAGTCAGTGTTAGAACAATGTTGCGCAAAAGTATATACAATAATATAAATATACATAAATTTAATCGATTCTGAACAACTTGTTCAGAACAATAAGTTGTTGAGAATCGATTAAATTTATGTATATTTATATTATTGTATATTATATTTTTGCGCAATATCATTCTAGCGCTGATTTTTAACGTCTCGTGATTTATATTGTTCTTTATTCAAGCAAAATACAATTATTAAAACTTTATGCAAAATTTTGCAAAAATTTTCTTTATGTATCAAACTCGTTCAAAGCTTTAATCGTAAATATTTGATATAATAACGGAAAATATACTGATCAAAAGTAAGTTGTATTTCTTTATAATTAAAAGTGAAAGAGTGAATAAAAAACTTCGAGAATTGTTTAAATCCTCCTCCTCCTCTGGACATGCCCATTATTTAATGAATATTTTTCAACAAAATGATATCTAAATTAATATAATATTTTGTCTTTCCAGGAGAAGTCTATGCGTATCCGTGGTCTCGAATGCCTTGTATCTATTCTGAAGTGCATGGTGGAGTGGAGTCGAGATCTCTACGTGAATCCCAGTGTACCGGCGGACCAACAACCATTGTCAGATCTACCAGATACGGCGCCAGAAATCCCATTGCCACGTTATGGCAGCGCCGGCAGCCTCTCATCTGCCAATTCTAGTTTAATCGGTAATAAAGAGGTACCGGATTCGCCGGAGCAGTATGAAGTGCAGAAACAACAGAAAGAAGTATGGGAGACTGGTATCGAGATCTTTAGCCGAAAGCCTGGCAAGGGCGTGCAGTATTTGCAGGAACAAGGATTGCTTGGTACTTCGCAGGAGGATGTAGCCAGGTGGCTGCACCTGGACGAGCGGCTCGATAAAACCGCCATTGGGGATTTTTTGGGTGACCATAATCATAATCAAGTAATGAGAAGAACAATTACAATTAATAGACTATATTAATTAAATCATTGAGTGCAGAAAAGGGACAAGCCATTTATCAAATTTTTTTAGTATTAATAAAAAACTGTTTAATTTTAGTTAGTCCAGTGAAAAACTAACAAAATTACTTTTAAGAAAATTAATTTAAATATAATATTTAATAATGTTTTTGAAACATTATGAATTCCTAAAATGCTTTATTAAATGAAAAACTTAAACTTCAAGATTGGACTCACCCTTTTTTGCATTCAATGTTCCTTCTGCACTAAAAAAATTTATAGTATGCTATTAAGATACTTTACTTATCTGAAATTGTCTCTTTGTATGTTAAAAAAAATATGGGATAATTTATACAAAACAATTTGGAGTTAAAACTATCAAAAAATCTTTCTAGTTGCTTTTTAAATTTAATCATTGACCATTCAAAAATCTCATCAAAAGAGCTATTCTGACGGGATGTAACTTTCCAATTTTTCCAATCTTGCAAGTCTTGCATTTATTTCCTTTTTACACTTATTGTTTATTTTTATTTTACAACATCTACTTTATGCCCTTGAAAACCTGAGAGTATTCTGTTTGCATCAAAAGTATAACATTTAAAATTAATGAAAAGAAAACTTATTTTCGAAAAAAATTGGACTCGTCCCTTTTCTGCACACTTGCCGATTCAATTATAAATACGTAAATAGGCTATGATTTGTTAGTTCTGATCACGTTATGATTGCGTGATAATTGTGTTGGTAATTAATTTAGACTAATACAGTGACTAATTTTGTATACCGTTTATTGCAGGTAATGTACCATTATATTGACCAAATGAATTTTGCCGATCGCGATCTAGTAACCGCGCTCAGGTATTTCCTGGAAGGCTTTCGGCTACCTGGCGAGGCACAGAAGATCGACCGATTGATGGAAAAGTTTGCTAGTCGCTATTGCGAGTGTAATCCTAATAACGGCCTTTTTACGAGTGCGGATACAGCCTATATTCTAGGTTTTTCAATCATAATGCTGACCACCGATTTACACTCGCCGCAGGTTAAGAATAAAATGACCAAAGAACAATACATTAGGTACATTCAGCGGTTTGTGTTAATTATAATTTATAATTTAAATTGTCAGCAGTAAATTTTAAAATTCAGGACGTTCTTTAGAAAAATTTTTATGATTAGTGTTTTAATAATGTTGACAGTTGCTATGAGAATATGCAATAAAAAAAATAGGAAGTTTCATTTTTTTAAATGTAAGGTAGCTTCCACCTGACCTTAAAAACTCAGCCTGAGATCAAATTGTTATGCACATCTCTAATATAAATAATACTTAATACTTTTAATAATATATAGAGTGTCCTGAAATCTGTGAATTAAATACCAGTAGCAAGGTAGCAAGAAAGTTCTTGAAAAAAAATTATAAAAATATTTAATATATAATAATTTATATTATATAAAAATGCATAGTGATTGTGCTCTTTATGTATTTTTTTCATACATCTTTCATATCTTTTTAATCATAAAAAGTCTTTTCTTATTCTTTTCTTTCATTCATCAGGCTTAATCGGCGCAACAGTGACAATGAGGATCTTCCTGAGGAATATCTGTCTAGGATCTACGATGAAATTGCCGGCAACGAGATTAAGATGAAGTCGAATCCTAATAATAGCCGACTTGCTGGAAAACAACTTATTTCTAGTGAGAAGAAGCGACGGTTGTTATGGAACATGGAAATGGAAGTAATTTCTACGGCGGCGAAAAATTTGATGGAATCTGTCAGTCATGTTCAGGCACCGTTTACTACAGCGAAACATTTGGAACACGTGCGGCCAATGTTCAAAATGGCCTGGACGCCATTTCTCGCGGCCTTCAGTGTTGGACTTCAAGACTGTGACGATCCAGAGATTGCGTCGCTCTGCTTAGATGGTATCAGGTAGGAAGAAAACATAGAATGAAGAAAGACAGATTTATATCATGTTATGCTTTCGTTGTTTTATATTACCTATATGTTATTTTAGATGTGCCATTCGCATCGCCTGCATCTTTCACATGAGCCTCGAACGCGATGCCTATGTACAAGCTTTAGCGAGATTTACTTTGTTGACGGCCAACTCCCCCATTACCGAAATGAAAGCGAAGAACATCGATACTATCAAGACTCTTATCACAGTAGCTCACACCGATGGCAACTATCTAGGCAGTTCATGGCTCGATGTCGTCAAATGTATCTCCCAGCTAGAATTGGCACAGTTGATAGGCACTGGAGTACGGCCACAATTGCTGGGTCCACCGTCAAAACCGCACTTCCCCTCGCCATTAGCAAATTTCAGCAGTCTCGCGCACTCTGCCAATTCGCACCAAACCAATAATCTCAATCTGAGCTCATTGGATCCTAGCGTGAAGGAGTCCATTGGCGAAACTAGTTCGCAGAGCGTCGTCGTAGCCGTTGATCGTATCTTCACTGGCTCGACGAGACTCGATGGTGATGCTATTGTCGAGTTCGTCAAGGCTCTCTGTCAGGTATTTCTTTCTTAAGTTCAATCAATGATTTTTACATAAATATGAAAATATTATATAATAAATGTTTAATAATGATAAATAATTTTCAGGTATCCCTTGAGGAGTTAGCACATCCCACGCAACCGCGCATGTTTTCTCTTACGAAGATCGTTGAAATCTCATACTACAACATGGGTCGTATTAGGTTGCAGTGGTCTAGAATCTGGCAAGTCCTCGGTGATCATTTCGACAGGGTGGGATGCAGTCCTCGACAGGATATCGCGTTTTTTGCGGTAGATTCTCTGAGACAACTAGCTACTAAGTTTATCGAAAAGGGCGAGTTTGCCAATTTCAGATTCCAAAAAGATTTTCTTAGGCCATTTGAACACATCATGAAGAAAAATAGGTAATTTGATTCTTTTAATTAATTAATTTTGATTAATTTAATTTAATCGCAATTATATAATGAATATAATCCGACATGTTATAATTTATGTAAAATGTTTATAAAAGTTTTGCAATATATTCCAAATTTTAATATATCCAACAATTTATGGTATAATTTATGGTATAATTTAATTTAATGTGATTCAGGTCGCCTGTGATTAGAGATATGGTTGTGAGATGCGTAGCGCAGATTGTTCACTCGCAAGCACCGAATATCAGGTCCGGTTGGAAGAACATTTTCAGTGTTTTTCACCATGCGGCCAGCGATCGTGATGAATCTGTGGTCGAGTTGGCTTTTTCCATGACCGGCAAGATTATTAGTGAGTTACATTTGTTTACTTTAAGACAGTTTAAGAGATAGTCACTGTATTTTTGTCTATGATTTTTCTCTTTAATCATAATTTAAATTGATATATTTAAATAGATAATGTGTGTGCGTTAATTTGTAGTATTATAGGGTGAGTATATAAAAAGTCTCGGACCGATGAAATATCTCAAAAACAAAACATTTTCAGGAAAAATGATTCAGATAAAAGTTGTAAGGTTTAAAAAGATCTATTTACTGATCACATCTGTTTGATCCTGAACATTCAAGAAGTTTTAGCCGATTGGATACTTTGGGTAATGCTAACTCATTAAGTACTTAAAAAGTACTTAATGAAAATGAATTTATTGCAATCTTTTAAAAAACTCTTGACATCAGCTATTAAATTCTGGAATAAAAAATAGGGTGTCCCATTTAAAAAAAAAATCAATGTTACCTCGATCTGACATTTGGCCATTCAAGATCAAACAGATATGATCAATAAATAGATCTTTTTAAACCCTACAACTTTTATCTATATCATTATTCCTAAAAATGCTTTGTTTTCGAGATATTTTATCGATCCGGGAATTTTTACTTATCTCTGTTTATTTGAGTGTAATTTTTTCTCAGATGAGTTATATGCAGAAGACTTCAGTATTATGGTGGACTCTTTCCAAGACGCCGTTAAATGTTTGAGCGAATTTGCGTGCAACGCGTTTTTTCCGGACACTAGCATGGAAGCTATTCGGCTAATACGTTCCTGTGCTTCTTATATTGATGCAAATCCCAATTTATTTGCCGAGGGTATGATGGATGAAAGCGGGATAGTCTCTGAGGAAGATCGAGCTTGGGTATCGTTATCTTAGCTCGTTTATTAACATTTTAATTGCTCGACGCAATTGTTATCTTCTTATTCTTTTTTTTTTCTTTTAGGTGAGAGGATGGTTCCCACTACTGTTTGAATTATCCTGCGTTGTGAGCAGATGTAAGTTGGATGTCAGGACACGCGCGCTGACAGTATTATTTGATGTCGTCAAAACTCATGGTGCATCCTTTAAGCCTCATTGGTGGAAGGACCTCTTTCAAGTTCTTTTTAGGATCTTTGATAATATGAAGTTGCCCGAACAGCATACCGAAGTTCGTATAATTTCCGAGTTTTAAAAAGAGAAAATAAGTGCATTTCTTCTGAAATTATTTGAATAATCCATTAAATATTTAAATAATCCATTAAATGTTGCAGAAAGCTGAATGGATGACAACAACGTGCAATCACGCACTGTATGCCATTGTGGATGTGTTTTCACAGTTTTACGATATCCTGGGTCCTTTGTTGCTAGAACAGCTCTATTTTCAGCTTCTCTGGTGCGTTCAGCAGGATAACGAACAGTTGGCACGATCGGGCACCAACTGCTTGGAAAATCTGGTCATTAGTAACGGCATCAAATTTGATGAGCAGACTTGGCAGAAAACTTGTCAATGTGTCTTAGACATTTTCGAAAGCACTCTACCGTCTGCGTTGCTCACATGGAAACCGCATTCACCAAACAAAGAATCGGATCTCGACGTGATTACCGGCGAATCCGATGGTTTTCATGTTGGTATTTTGAAGAGGAGCAACAGCGCGCAAAGCTTGAATACTGAGATCTTGCCGAAGGCAAAGCTTTTCTCCGCGTTGCAAATTAAGTGTGTAGTCCAGCTTGAGTTAATACAAACTATCGACAACATTGTTTTTTATCCGGCGACATCGCGCAAGGAGGATCAGGAGAATTTAGCGCTCGCGCAAGCCGACATGTTGAACGGCAAATCATCAGAGCTTGTAAAGTGAGTGTCCTGTCACTGCGTTAATATTTTAAAATTGTATAATATACAGTTTATACGCAATGCAAATTGCTTTTAGGGCTGGCGCTGATCAGCAGAAGGAGGAGCAAGGCATGTACTGCGCTCTGACAACCAATCATCTCCTGCAGTTAGTAGAATGCCTTCTACGATCGCATCGCTTCGCTAAGAGTTTCAATTCGAATCACGAGCAACGCAACGTATTGTGGAAGGCCAGTTTTCGTGGCAACATGAAACCGAATCTGTTGAAGCAGGAGACGCAATCGCTTGCTTGTGCACTGCGTATTCTCTTTAAGATGTACAGTGATGAGGCGCATCGCACAGATTGGTCTAAGATTGAGGCGCGACTGGTTGAGGTAGCATGCGAAGCTCTGGAGTATTTCCTGGCGCTCGCCAACGAGGCTCACCGAGATGCCTGGACCCCGATTTTGCTACTGCTGCTCACCCGAATCATCAAGATGAACGATCATCGCTTCGCGATTCATGCCTCCACCTGCTATCCCTGTCTCTGCGAGGTTATGTGTTTCGATCTCAAGCCCGAGCTCAGATCGATACTGCGCAGATTTTTCCTCAGGATCGGGCCAGTCTTCAGAATTACACAACAGTAGTGATGGATTACAGGACAGGTATTCAGGATCGTCTCGAATAGAGTCGACTGATTGGCCGTAACATCGCTCGCAAAAGAGACGATATTGCATACTCATCTCTACGGCGCGGGCGATAGGATTGTAATTAAATGTAAAGCGCGGTTAGATACTTTAACTCGTGTTGAATTATTTATGTACGATTCAACGACTTTCACATATATTTGTATACGGCATTTCGAACTTTCTTAACATGTCTTTTTCATGTAGCATTGCACATAACGCTAAATGTGATTCGGATTTTATCATGTCTATTTAATGTACATACATATTCGTAATATATTAATTGCATTAAATTGAGCACATAATGATTGTGACGTTATTAATCAATAAAACTTGTAATATAATTGAATGTTTTTATTCATTATTATTTTATTTATATTAATAAATCATTAATAATTAATATTGATACTCTCACATCCCACATTTAGCGCTAAATATGCGAATGCACATTATTACACACCTTCACAAAACGTTTGTCGCAAAAATCGTTGGATCGTATATGAACGATTTAATATCACATGTACACATGCGTCTATGTAATATAACTGGAGTATATATATATATATATATATATATATATATATATATATATATATATATATATATATATATATATATATATATGAGAAATGCGGAAGGCAATTGGCAAATGTATTTTCATTCAATCAAAAGTCGTTTATAAGCTTTAGGATTCAGATGCGATAATTATTCTTGCAGAATTTTTAATTTCACGTGCTTTTAATTCATCAAGTCCAGACGACTTTTATTTTAAATCCATATCTCAGGTTCTAATCAAAATTTTTGGACAGCAATTAGCTTGGATAAAAGGAGTTGCTCTTTCCACAAGTCTATCAGTGATAGGGTAAGATATTTGAAAAAAATGGATACAAAAATGAAGATGAAAAAGTAAATGATTCTTTTTAAGTAGAATATATCAATATCAGGATTCGGTAAAATAACTGATACGACTTATTTGAAAAAAAAAATCTTTATGTGTATATAAAATTGATTCCAAGAACTTATTTAAAATATATATTTGAAATAAGACCGAGCCTTGATCAATGCAAATATTATTTAAGTAATCTATAATAATTATTAGAGATACATTGGATCATAAAATTATCTGATATCATATTCTCTTGGATATTCGATATCACATTCTTTCGGATATCCGGTCGGATATCTCGAACAAAGCTTTTAAAAAAAAAGAAAAGCAAGGGGAAAAATAGCGACAATAATTTTCTTTATCTTCCCAATGTGAAAAGAAAAAGAGAAAAAATGAATTGTGCAAGAAGTTTAGCTGAAAAGAATAAAATGCTGTAGTAATGACACAAACTTTCAATATAAAATTTCAGCCGAATATGTATTACATTATAGGATACTAATGATATTCGGCTATCCGACCGAATAGTGAAAAAAGTATCGGATAATACCGGATTTTTTCCGGATCTCTTCCGGATTGTAAACTAGATTTTTGGAAAGAACAATTTTTTTTATTTCTAAATACCAGTTACTATTTCAAAATTTGGATTAATACTTGAGTAACAAAATTTTAAAGTAGAAAAGTGTATAGACTACATTATTTCACTTGAAATTTAATGGGTTAATGCTACTTTGAAGAAAAAAAATCACTAAGTATACGTCCATTAATGAGGAAGTCTGATTTGAAGATCTGACAATTAATCAAGAGAGTATCGGATAGTAGTCATTAGTTTCGTTGGCTGCTAATTAATTTAGTTTGTTTAATTAAATTATTTTATTTAAACATGCGATAAAGGTTGAGAAGGAGAGAGAGAGAGAGAGAGAGAGAGAGAGAGAGAGAGAGAGAGAGAGAGAGAGAGAGAGAGAGAGAGAGAGAGAGAGAAATGCTGTTGTCAATACGTAGGAGATCTCTAAGACACCTGGAAAAAAGTTATCAACATTAGAATCTTTGCATATGTATATTTGTGTCAGAGCAAAATAATAATATAACGCTTAAATAACTTACATATAAACATGTATACACATATATATATACATATATATAAATATATATATATATGTGTATATGTATATAGTAATTTTATGTGATTCTCTGACGTGATTCGAGATCTTATTTAAATAAATTCGATGAAAAAATGAACGTTTTATATTTCATGTGAGATACCCTCCTCCTCCTCTCTCCCTCTCTTCTATTCCCTTTCTATACTTGTTTACAGTTGCATTACATTGCACTTTTCATACTTAAAATAAAATAAGCAGATACAATCAGATCATATCAAGTTCATATCAGACTACGCAGAAAAAGATTGAGAATTAAGAATTGAATTCTTCAATGTATAATCTGAAACAAGCTTCATTAGATGCTGGAACATGCGACGCGAACAAAACCTAAGAACAATTCTTTTTTCCTCCAAATTCTTCCTCCTTTCTTTTCCTCTTTAATTTTCTTTTTTATTTTCTTTGTTATTTTTTTCTACTCCTGTTTATCTATGTTTTTAGAAAAGTATAATAGTAGTAAATGCTTTATTTTAGAGGTACCAAAGGTTTGCCTGCCCACAAGTATTGTATCAATAATTATGGGACCCTATATATCATTCTATCCTTGTTTTACGTCTAGCAAATCTAGCAAACAATGAAGATAGAATGACAGAAATAACGCTAATAGCGTTCTCCCCGAATACACCATATCTCTTTCTCTTATTTATCTCTTTTTCTCTTTCGCTTTATTGAACTTTATTCGCTTGACAACCGATTGGAGTATCAGCTGTTCGTCAGGTGAAAATTGGCGGGAAACCGGCAAGTAGAATCCTAGCAACCGGAGTGGCACAATGGCACCATCGAAATCCTGGCGGCAAGACGAAGTCCGTGTTTACGACCGAATTTGGACATCAAAGCCGATTCTCCAGAACTTGAACTGCAGCGGGCGCAGTATCGATCGTTATCCGCTTTCTTTCCACCATCACGATGACGACACGTGCCAACAGCTTCATCAAGGAAGAGGTTAGTTAGACGAGCACGGTCTGACTCGTCTTCTTTTTTCTTCGTCATGTTTCGTAACCCTGACTGCAATCTCTGATTGTAGGTATCTGCAGAACCTGGATTGCGTCGCTCACCAAGGAATTTGCCGCAGCATCTAAAGGTGTGTACGACGATTGAATAGTTGGCTATTGGCAACAAAATATATAGCCTTACGCGAGTACGAAGTGATGGAGCATTTTTTACTTAAATTCGAATACATTAACTGAAAATAGTCTGATTTGTTGTGTTGGAGATTTCTGTCTCGAGTAGAAGTTGACGAACTTTTTATTTAAAGGACCAAATAGTAAATATTTTATTACATTATAGACTTTGCAGGCCAAGAGAATTATAGATATTTAAATCACAAGAAAAAACTTTGAATTTCCAAAAACTTCTTAATTAACGAAATTTAAAATGTGATGGTAATAATAATTATGTGTTCAGGCCATTTTATGTTTTACTTGAGATAGTTCCAGATAAAAATTTCTCTAAAAGATACAAATAATTATTGATTTCTTACTTCTGTATAGGAAAAGTTGAAGCAATCAGAACCTGAAAGAGAGCCTGACATAAAAACTTTGCCTCCGATTGTTTTCAAGGGATGCATTCAATATGCTGATGACTTCTTTAACTGTGCTCAGATTTGTGACGATCTCATGTGAGTGTAGAAGACATAAAATATTTCTCAAAAGTGCAAAGAGATAGAAAAAGAATCTGGAATAAAGAGTTAAGCTGCTATTTCATTTGTGCGTTTTTGTCATATGATACATTTTTCAAGCCTATTGATTAACTATAAGATAAGGAGATCCAAGGATCTCTCAGTCTTACACACATTTGTAATACAACAAAAACACACAAATGAAATAGCCTTAATGAAATACTTTAAAGTCTGAACATAGAAATAAAAAAAAATTTGAGATTAAATTTGAATCTGGGTTATATATATTTTTTTAATCTTCTAGACAAGAAGTAAAGCGCAGTAAGAAGGAGATCGTGCCAATAGGTTTTGATTTGGAGTGGCCATTCAACTTTCAAACTGGCAGCGGAAAAACGGCGCTGGTGCAAATTTGTTTGGAGGACAGCGTGTGTTATCTCTTGTATGTCTATTCGCTGAAGAAGCTCCCAGCAGCATTCGTTGAACTCCTATGTCACTCGAAAGTCAAACTCGTTGGCGTCAATATTAAAAAGTCAGTAATTACTAAATAATCTATTTTCATTTTTTTTTTAGAGAATAGTATTTGAGAGATAAATTGTTTCCAGAAAGACCTTGTTTACTATTTTTTCAACGTGTTAGAGTTAAAATAATTTATTTATAGATAAAAATATACGTATTATATAAGACTTTCATCAAGACTATTAAAATTTTTTTCATTGTTACTAATAATCGAGAGAATTTTTACAATCTGCAGAATTTTTTTATAAAATTACAACATTATAAACACTCTTGCTTTCTGTTCTTCAAATTCTATACGTGATTAATTGTCATTGAACAAAGGATTTTATGCTATCGCATTCGGCTTGGTTTATCGAGAATCAGTAGTTGTGTACGCCGTAATATCGAAACTCATTGGGATATACATATGTATTTTCTTTATTTATATATATTGCATTATCTTTTTTTTTTGTTGTTGAAGTAAGACTTACTTTATAATCGCTGTTTCATTACTTTACAAGCTTCAATACAAATGAACAGAGTCGGAACTAAGGTGTGACGAAAAAATTAATGTCTTTTTCTTATTATTGTCTCGATCATTGAAATACTTAATCTCAACTCTGTAAGTGAGGGCCATAATCGATTAAAGCGGATCTCGATGTCCAATAATATTTGTGTGTAAATTTGTACGATTTTCAGTTCAAATAAACTGCGCGTCGGTTGTTTGTCGAATTTGGAACACAATCAACAGTATGTAATACACAAATTAAGTTGGCAAGCAGTTTAATATTATCACTGTAATAAATGTTCACACTGTAATAAAATGATGCATATAATTTATGCGAAAATATTATCTCAGCCGGGATTTGAATTTGGATCTTCCAAATTTCATGCGAGCATCTTATCAATTCAATTACTAAGGCATATGATGATAAAATTTTTGAACTAGAAATCGGCCTTGACCAAAGATAGCCCTTCTTCGTTCATTTGTGTTAAACATTTCTCGGTCCATTTTCATTTAATATTGTCTATAAACTTCATTTGACGTTATCTGCGTTCTTTCGCAAATGTTTTTCCTCTTGTAAAAAAATATCAATAATCGCATGTTTAATATTTTGCAGCGACGTGTGGAAGTTAGGGAGAGATTTCAAAGAGTTTCCTGCTCAGAAAGTGGTAGAGAATAATTGTCTGGACTGCGGGACTTATGCTAATCGTGTCTTAAAGCGATCTTGTCGTTGGAGTTTGGAAAAATTGACTGCTTATTTGGTATTACATGTTTCTTCACATTATTCTTACAGAATTTTGACGATAAAATTAAAATGGGGAATCTTTTATATGTTTAGTTGAAGAAGAAAATTAGCAAAAATCCCGACGTGCGAATGAGTAAATGGCATATACAACCCCTCAGCAACGCACAGAAAAATTATGCAGCCACGGATGCTTATGTACGTACAAAATTAGTTGAAGCTATACTAATATATGTATGAATAATCAAATCATATAAAGCATAAAAATAATATTAATTTAGTACGAAAAAAATTAAATATTCAAATAGAATATTAATTATAGTCACTAAAAAAACGTAAAAATGTCAAGATCATAATTTATAATAATATTAATACAATCAAATAATAGTTTCTAGAGTAAATCAATCAAATATAGAAAAGACCATGCAAGCCAATACGCTGATTCTTATTGCGAATATCTTAATGTTGTTATTTATAACAAAATGTAATAAATTCTAGACGTTTCGATCATTATTAGGCCATTTTCAATAGTATTTGAATACAATGTTTATATAAATTCGTTAAATTTTCTTTATCGTTCTTCTATCATTATAAATAATTGTTTTAAGACTTTCGAAAGCGTTTATAATTAAACTAATTAGAGAATATACATAGAGGAAAGTCCCCTATTATAAGATAGGCGTCTAATATGAGATAGTAGCGTTTCTGCTAAACTAATAAACGCTATACATTGGTTCCACCATGAATATATTGCTCTTGGATTGAAAACTATTTAGTAGAAAATTCATTATTAGATCATGCATGTAATCATTGTAAAAAAAGCTTTTAGAATTTGGATATCTTCAAGTTTCATTGAGATGAGCCTTTAAACCTTGTTTATTATTTAATAAATAAATATTTGGCAATAAATTATTCATGTAGTGATAGAGTAAGATCATACTAATAGAAAAATACGGGATATGTTGAATTGTTTAATTACAGAAGTTAGATTTGATGATCATAAAACCATAAGGCGTAGAAATCGTAATATGAGATACCCAGGATATTTCTAATATGAAATAACTCATGCTCCTGTGTTATACAGTAAAAATCGTTGCTAAAGTATAAATGTTATTGTACAATAATAAAAAAAATCGGAACGTCACGCCTTTTTTTTTTGCAATGCTTGATTTTAACCACTTGAAGACGAGTTTTGAGTATAATCTATCGCATGCTCATTTTTCATGCACGTTGGCTGTGTTTGTATTTTAGAAATATTAAATAAAGTTTTTTAATTACAATACTGATATACTTTGCGTTTTACTATCGATTTCTCGTGGCATCTCATATTAGGAGCACAATTGTTTGACTTTGTGATTTTGCTCACTTTTTACATTTCTTTAATTTTCAGAAAAAAAATTTGAATTAAATTTTATATAACGTTCTTAAAGCTTATTAAATTCCCTTCAAAATGACCTATTATTTTTTTAAATTCTACCTTCTAGCATTTACTCAAAATGAACTCGATATATCATAATAGGAGCCTTTCCTCTAATATAAAATATAATTGACAATATAAATTGAGAATGTAATCATTTAAAATTTCGCTCTTTTATTACTCGCCGCTTTGCTTCATACATATATGTTTCATTCAATATGCCATACTACTTCCTTTATCAATTGCTCAATTTTATTAAGAAAAGGTTAGTGTTATACCTTACTATTTTTATTTTCTTGCAACCGTGGTCATTATTCGTATGAAAGTCGTCATTTCTACAACATTCCAAAATTAAGAACTCAACCTATCTTGTGAGAAGTCGTCAAATTTGTCATTAAGTTAAACAAATTTAATAAGAAAGTTAAAATTAGCCAAATTAGTCATTAAGTTAAACAAATTTATTAGGAAAAGTCATTAAAGTAATATAGTCGTTAAATTTGAATAAAAATTGTTTAAGATTCTCTAAAATTTTTTTCCAAAAAGACAAATTAAAATTGATAAAATACAGTCATTATGTTGATAGAAAATTATTGTCTACAACATTGACCTATACAACTTGACCACCATTATTGCGCATCCATCAATTTCTCAATTAACTATACGAAATTGCGACGAGAGCCTTACAACATAACGAATCGATTACATGTATCGTTGACACTACGCAAAGACGAAGAATCCTCTCCTCAACTATTTTTGAAGAGGGGATATATCTTCTAATATCGGAAAATAGATATTTGGAAATGTTTTCTTATCACTATGCTTATTTAAATCATGAGTTTGCTTTTTTATGTATATCATCTCTGATAAGAGTCTTTTATAATGGTTCTTAAAATGGTTCTTTATCTAGAATTTCCACTGTTTCTCATTCAAAGTCATGATTTTCTTTCAATCTATATTTAGATATAACCGATAAATAGTCGCAGATAATATTCCCAATCTTTTTATTGATGTCATTTTGATGTTCTTTAACACGAGTTTTTAGATTTCTTTTCGTTTGTCCAATATAAGTGGATTTACAGTCTCGATAATTTATTTTGTAGACAAAATTGTTGTTACGTGAAAGTGGTTCCAATTTGTCTTTACCTGTCTTAATAAATTTAGTTAGCGGTTTAAAGACTACGTTAAGATTATATTTCTGCTTATATTTCTGAAACTATTTGAGATATTACTATGATAGGGAATTTTTTTTTAATTAAATTATTATTCTCATTGTTATTATGATCAGATCTTTTATAGATATGATTTTTTTATTCTATTATTGATGATAGCAAATATAAAATCTAAAGGGTATCCATTCATCCATCTAAAAAAAAGTACAAAAATGATTTTTTTTTTAATTCTCATCATGAAATTATGGATCCGAAACAGAGCTCTATCAAGCAGACTCATGATAACATTCTTTTTATTTCATATGGTCAGAGATAATTAAGATATCTAAATAAAAATCATGTGTTTCACGGGCATAATCTTTATATAGAAAGCACCCGTGGAAGCCTCAAGAATATTATTTAAGATTTCTCTTAGAATCCGTTGGTTTTTTGTAAACATCGAACATAATTCTCGCTTCCTCAATTAGCAATTTTACATCAAGGAAACTAACTCCGTCATCTCCATCTATCTCCATAGTGAATTGCAATCTTGCGTAAATTAAACAATTAAATATTTAAAATTTCATCAATTTTGTTTGCTGGTGCAGCAAAATATTATCTACGTATCTAATGTAAAAAGGAAGGTAGGGATACAAAATTTAATTACAATCTCCTCTAAATCGCACATCACTAAATCTGCTAATATATCAGTGAGTATTCATATATCAGTGAGTATATCAAAAAGTATTCATACAGAGAAAATATTTAAAAAAAAACTTTATTTTTTATTTTTAAAAAGTGAATATTATTCAGCGAGAAATGACTCATTTGATGTCGAATCGATATAAATTCGATGATTTTAATATCAATTTGATGTCGATTCGACGTTTAATTAATGATCATTTCTTGTTGGATAATTAATAATTTATTCATAAAGAATAAAATAGATTATATGTTTCTTACAATTATATATATATATCAAAATGATTCTTCATTGTATAAAATTGCTAATTAATATTTATTTTCTACAAATAAGGCTTTTTTTATAACAAATTTCCTTGTACGAATACTTTTTGCTCACTGTAGGTGATAGAGGTGAGCCTATAGGGGTGCTGAAGATCTCTTTATAGATAGTTCTCCTAAATGTAAAGAAGGTTGAATTTAGAATTAAAGAAACTGCTAATAAGAATTTTTCTATAAGTATACTAATGGTCTTAGAAATATGATATTATTCCATCTAGTTTTTAAACTTTAAATTGCCAAATCTACCAGTACGTTTATGAAAAGAGACATAACATCAAAAGATCTCAACTTGTAATCTGGATCCAAAGGCATATTATTTAATAATTTTATAAGTTGGAAACTGTTCTCAATATTACTAAAGTGTTTAAGGACACTGCTTTTAATATTGTGCAAAAAATTAGCCAAACGATAGAGGGGACTATTAATGCAAGAGACTATCATTCCGAGTGGAATATCTTGCTTATGTATCTTCGGCAACCCATAAGCCTTTAATGAAACAACATTAAGATATTCCCAATAAAGACCAGCGTTGGCTTGCATGCTTTTTTCTGTATTTGCATAATTTATAATTTAAAAATGATGAAAGAATGCTAAATAAAAATATAATCATTAAATAATTAGTTATGTCTTCATTATTCAAAATAATAACTTTCACACATTTGCAGGTATCCCTTCTGCTACATACGACACTTGATGCAAAGGCCATTACTATAGAAAAGGAGAACCAAAATGATGAGAATTTGCTAAATCTTTTGAGCTAACAAAATTCTTGCTTTTTGGCTTTAAAAACATTCAATTTAATGTCATTGAGTGTCAGGATGCATTTACGAATGGTAAAAGTCTTACTAGGCGGTCGTTTACCGTACGGAGTTGGTCTACAATTACAAAAGGCTTTATCAGATCATCATCATAAACATTTGGACGCAGTAGCAAATACGCTATTGCTCTTGGAGCATGAGCCAGTGTACACGGTAGGGATACGGAGCAAAGGATATACGGAGGAAGACGAGAAGAAGCTGAGGAGCCTCGGTGCAGAATTCTGGAGAACAAACCGCGGTGGGCTAATCACCTTCCATGGACCCGGTCAATTGGTGGCTTATCCAGTGCTCGACCTTAAACAATTTCATACCAGTATCAAGTGGTACGTGCATGAAGTGGAACGTATGGTGATCCGCGTGTGCGCCGAGCTTGGTATTAAGGCCGAGACCTCACCTGACACAGGAGTCTGGGTCGGTGATCGCAAGATCTGTGCCATAGGCATTCACGGTAGCCGTTACATTACCACCCACGGCCTCGCGCTCAACTGCAATACTGATCTCAAGTGGTTCGATCACATTGTGCCCTGTGGCATCGAAGGCAAGAGTGTGACCAGCATCTCTAGGGAGCTGGACATGGATGTTACGATCGCAGACGTGCTACCAATTTTTAGAAACGCTTTCAGTGATCAGTTTGAGTGCGAACTGATTGAGTATCCGCTCGGCGAGGCTTCGCAGCTTCTACGAGATGCACGCTGTAGCGTTTTAAAAGTATGATAATTGTGAAAATTGAATTTTAAGAAACAAAGTAACTTACGCATTTTAACAAAAATGTGTTTTAATACGTAGCTTTTTCTTGACTCCGTCAGAATAAGACGATAATCTAATGAATGTTGTTTATAGAACTTTGGAAAATAAGATATCAGGGTGTCGAGTCCTTGAATATATTCTTGAATCCTAGAATTATACTGGAATTTAATGTATTCTGGAAAATTCCCGAAAAACCCCTGGAATTTCAGGATTGACTTGGAATTAAAAAAATTAGATCGCAAAAAAAGAAAGAATTTGTTCCGAATTTGTTAGCATTTTAATTCATTCGTCATATAGAATCTTAACTTGATAGTTGTAACTTGAGTATAGTAAAGGACTCTTATAATAATAATAGAGTTAATATATCAACAGGACAATAAGAGTTAAATACATATAAAATTAAAATTAAAAGTTACATATATTGAAGAAAAAACCAATTATTTTATATACTTTATAAATCTTTATATTATAAAAATAACAAAAATTCGCATAATATGTTTCGGCTACGAGATTGAGCCATCCTCAGATATATAAAAAATTACTGATTCTTTGGAGAATAACGTGAAACGCAGTAAAAAAAAATTAAATTTTATAAAATAAAATGATAAATAATTGTCAAGAATTAAAATTAGTTTTCAAATTATTTAAAATAAAATATTAATAAAAGAAAGATAGCTTGACAATAATCGAGTGTGACTGTTACGACGGTCGGAGTGTAACTATCTTTCTTTTATTTTATTTTATTTTATTTTAAGAATCAATAATTTTTTATACATCTGAGGATGACTCAATCTCGTAACCGAAATTGTTATGCGAATTTTTGTTATTTTTGTAAAAAATCTGAAGATTTATAAAATAACTTCTAACTGAATAATACAAAGCATAACATTGTGTGAATCGATGAAAATTAATCAAGTGATGGAAATTAATCGATGGATATGATGGAAATTAATCGATGGATATCTTGGAAAAACTAAGATTTTTTACCTGGAATGTCTTGGAATTGTCCTTGAATGGATTAGTCAGATTTCGCTGGACACCCTGGATATATATTGTTTTAGAATTTTAACAAAATATTATGAATTGTTCATAAAGTATTACCACAAAAATTGTTTGTAAATCTTGTAATATCAATTTAGAAACATCTTATATAAAAATAATAGTCTCGTGTGTAAAATTGTTCAGTAGTTTCATATGCGATTTAATTTGAAGAATCATTTAATAATCTTTTTATTCATTTATCAACGACTTTTTATGACAACCATTATTCTTGAACGACTCTGCGATATAAACAATGAAATTATAATAAGTGTGTTATCAGAATCTTAATGTAATACATAAATACAAATCAGATATTTCATTGATTTAATACAGAATTTATATACGCAGGTACCGAAGTATCAATGACGCAAGTCGAATGCACAAATTTTATGTTAAGTGTAAACAACCATTGCATCCTTAAATATTATTTCAATTATATACTATCGATATAACTATGTGACTATAATCATTTAAATTGAATGCATTTTAGATTTTACATGTCTCAAATTAAAAAACTTCGTGACTAGATCGATACAGACCTAAAAAGTTTAAATAAAATAAAATATATGCGTGCGACTTATCTTAAGCCTATATTACGCATTAAATTTAAAATTGAAATTATATCACAATTATATTTCTTGAGAGATCAGGATTTAATTCGATCGAATATTAATATAAACGAATAATCATAATATAACCTCAATCTGCAAGATTGATATGAATGATTATAGCATTCAATTTAAACGATCGATTTAAGCGTCATTGCATTAGTAAAATTTATGTAATGAGCATTCAATTCCACAAGTTCTCAAGCAATTCAATCATGGAAGTTCCTGAAAGTATTTTTTTTTATAGAATTTCCTTAAAATATTTAATTATTGAATTATTGAAACTTTGCAAAGCTTGAAATATTAAAATCAATCGTGAAGAATTAGAAATGCTTTAAAAGACGTCATAGAGCGACTAAAAACTCAGCTTTCGATAAAAAATCTTACAAGGTCATGTATCACGCTTTGAAACGATTTAAAGCGTTTATCAGCCTATCACTAAATCTATGTATAAATAAAACTAGTATCACTCTGTTAGCACATGTAGGTATCTTTGATTGTAGAGCTCCATGGTGAGTATGCCAACAATTTCAACGACATTGTGAAGAGAATTGGCAGAATCCTTGATGAGTCTAATGGCTCTTTCCACGTCTCCCCGTAGCTCCGCGTACTGCTTATTTACCAGGAGCCCTTCCAAATTCTGCATTGCTTTCACAGCCTCTGTGCTAGGACGAATCTCCATCGTGTCTGGATCGGTCAACCTTGAAGGTGCTACACCGGGCGAGTGTGAAGTATACCTCACTAATTGCTGATCGGATTTAGATTCCGGTAATTGTGCCAAACAATAGACAGCTATAGCGCGACTTAGGAACTTACATCTGAAAATGTAATGGAATTAAAATGCTAAATGTATGAAGAGAATAAAAATTTACTTTTTGATAGTTATATCGCTGGAACTTACCGTACGGTGAGCTGAGAACCTTTTCTTAATCCAATAGCCCCAAGAATACCCCATCCTTGCCCTGCATCATCCGCTACTGTTAGTAATGCTCGTGCTAATCCCTTTAAAGCTCTGGCAGCGATCACTGTGTTTTCACTATACTGACACTGTCTATAGGCCAGCTCGCATGTTTTTGCCCACAGCAAAGGCAGTTTATCTTCTGCGATATCTCTAGATAAACGAAATTAACTTTTTCAGAATTTCGTTTTGTTTAATTTTTGGAAATACTTACGTGGTTTTAATAGCACTAATCCAGTCCACCAAGTTAATCAAAAGCATGCCCTCTTCCCGGATATCTCTGCAGGACGGAAGTCTTTTCAGCAATACGGAGTAAAGGGCTAGCAATCTTCCTTCTGACACCAGTACGGACTCTAATGGCGGCTGACGCGGTACTACAGGCTGTAAGACCATCAACACTGACGCCCACGTCGGTCGAACGTCTTCCGTTACTAAAAGTGTATACATATATATATATATTCAATTATAAATAAATAAGCTAAATCTGATACACACAAAACAAGATAGAACTGTTACACGAGAATAGTTGAGTAATCGTTTACTATTGTATTTGAAGTAAGCTTCCAAGGCAGCCTCCATGAGGTGACCTAAAGTGGACGAAGAAGCAACCGCCATTCCGATTACCCTTAATATTCCCATCAACACCGGACTGCTAGCAGTCCGCTCTAGCAACCATGCCGTCCAACTGCTGCGAAGATGATCGACCAATGTTCCGCTTTGGTTGATCGAGTGCAAAAACTCGGTGATTAGCAATCCAGCTTCAGCAACCTGTTGTGACTCAGATACAGCTAGACAAAAAATTAATTATAGCAATATTTTAAAGAGAAAGATTTTTAGATTTCTGACCTCTTCAGTATTTAGATCTGAACAAGCTAGTTTGTATTATAGGATCTTAGATTCTTAGGTCAGTTTTGAAACTTTAATACTCACTGCTAGTGATAACGATTTCCATCTCATCGAGCATCCGCGATAACGTGCTAGTGAACGCTTTGTTATTACTCGACAGAAGGGACTTGTATCTTGTAGTGCAGTTGATCAACAACTTCACCGACGAACGTACATACATCTGTCTCTTTTTCAAAGTGGTAGGATGAAAATGTTTCACCGTAGGGTCATAAGCTGCTACTATTTTCAGCAAGCTGTATATTAAATTATTTTTATATTAAATACTGATATTAATTCTTATATTGTGAATATATTATGAATTATACTCACTTATTGATAGCTACATCGATAGCATGAGTTTGATCTTTACCCAGGCATAGGATCACTTTGGGATCGCAACTCATCACATGCCAATTAATTACTTGATCATATGCTATGGCGTCAATTAAATGCCAAGAAAAGCTCTCGGCTTCCGTAACTAATTGCACTGCTTTCTCGTTCTGAAACATTAATTGGATTGGTTGAAGTTTTATTTTTCTTTTAGTATATGCTTTATTTAGTTAATATATATAAAATTCTTTTTTTAATTTTTTTGAAAATTATAACTTAATTTTTCCAATTTTACTTTATTTCTCAAGTTCTAGAGTTAGGGAAACCTGGGACATAGTTTTTATTTCTGCCAAAAAATATAATCTGTCGAAATTTCTCATAACGTCCGATATCTGTGAAGCTAGCATCATTAAAAAAAAGTTCGTCCATATATTATAAGTGCTAATTTATTATTAATTCATTGCTCTAGTCTCAAATTTAATTAGTTTAGTTTTTCCCATTCGTAGGAAATTAATGCCAAAAGTGGAGACTGACTTCATGTCACGCTAGCATTCCCACTTCTCAAACATATATAGACAGGATTGGATAAGTTAACTTTCTTTTTGCTAAGTTAAGTTACAGTTAACAACCTTGAAAATTGAATTAAAAGTTAATGAAAAAAAAGTAATTGAAAAGTTAAAAATTAAATTTGTTTTATTTCATAATTTCGAATTAACTTTTTTTTAAATTAAAAAACTAAGTTAAAAAGTAACTTTTTTAATTAACAAAGAAAGACTTACCTATTTCACGGATTTTGATCATCTTTTGCCCCATTATTTTGGGGAATCAAAAAATAATCCCTATAAAGCAGTAAATTGCACTTCTGACTTTTCAAGAAAATCGTGATTTTAGGTCATGACGACAAATCACTTTTAAACCTCTTTATTCTTTATTTAAACGTAATTGAAATATTTGAAATAATTTAAAATTTAAAAAATTCATTTCCAATGGACATGAATGTATATAATCCGAGTACAGGATCCGTATAACGCTAACTACTCAATTTTGATGTTAACTTTTAAAAAATCAAATTAAAAGTTAATAGTTACCAATAGAATATAACTATGTAAAGTTAAAAAGTTAAGCTAAAATATCGCTAAAATATAGCTAAATGAAATTAAAATTAATTAACTTTTTAACTTAGCATTACCCAACCTTATATAGAGTATTGTAAACAAAGAAATATATATTTATACCATAATTTTTTGCTACTTTTTATACTAAGATATTGCAAAGAAACATCAAGAATAATTATAGGTATGTTAGATATATAATTATAGGTATATTATCGATCATCACAGGGCAATAGCACACTTCTGATGAAGTTGTTTAAACTTAAATAGTGAGCAAACTCCGATCGAGATATTTTAAGAGCAAATAATTTTAGGAACATTTTAAGACCAAAACTAGCACAGCAATTAATTACTTAATGTACTTTAGTTTTATATGTCGATGTATGTCTGTCCCATGTTCTCTTATTTGCTTCTTTCTTACCTGTCTGACATTTGGTTCATTAGAGAGCTTCACCAACAAGTTCAGCAAACAAACGTGCATCCTGGAAGCGACTGGCAATGATTGCGTGGTCATTAACTCGTTGACCCAAACAGACCAGTTGACCCAAGTGAAGATGCTTCCGAGGAACAAGTGACAGTCCGGCAGATATTGATCAATGACCTTGATCATTAACTCGATATCATTGATGGCGGGATAGAAGCGATCCCAAGGAAGAGACAACAAGTTACCATGCACAACATTTGATACATGGTCCTTGACAGATGAGTGAGCATAGTTAACCACGTAGAACTGCCATACGAAACTGAGAATCTTGCTAGATGCTGGCATGGTATCGATAATGAAACGAATACACTCGGCAAACATCGCCATCGTACGATTCGCATAAGGACCGTCGGTAATAATCCACGGTAGTAACACCGACCTGTCGTCCGTCAATTGCTGAATCCACGCAGCCGTCGGCTCTCGCAGGTTCCTCGTCCAGTACGGAGTAATCCATGGCGCAAACATCTCGCTCAATACCGGCCAAATCTTATCGCACACTGAAAGAATATGCAATAAAATTTGTTAAATGTAAGTGATTTATATATTTTAAGTTCAAATAATTATGTGACTATTTAAGATATTTTAAATTTCAAGATTCCACAGGAAAATTTGCTTACATTGATCGGCAAGTGATCCTCGATCAGCTTGCAGTGTCAACACGACTAAAGCGTGACCAACCATACCCAAAAAAATAGTCAATGGCTCGTTATAGCTTCTATACTTCGGATAAAGCCCATATAATCCATATTGCAATCTCTCTTTCATGAAGTGTCGGCTTAGAAGCACAGCGGTATCATGCATCTGAAATCGCACGAAAGTATGTATCATTAATCATGCCTGATGCTAAGTTTTGTTTTATTATTACATATCAAACAAAGCAGTAAAACAGAAAAAAATTTCTTTTTTGTACACATATAACCGAACCTCTTGGCGAGATAGCAGTCTCTGTTCAGTAGCATAATGTCTGATCTCATCTCTGATTTTGGGTGGGTTCTGGGAGGGTGCGATATTCTTCGGCTTGCTGCTGAGTGCTCCCAACAAGTCGCGCCACACATCTAAAGATAGATTTTGACTCTCGGATCCTCTCAGCACTGCACTTAAGACCTCACCATAATGCTCGGGGAATTCGTGTAGAAGAATGAGTCGTAAATGATTTCGAAACAGCTGCATCAATGATCATAATTTTATCTGCGTTTTTCTTTTAATGGAAATAAATGTAACAATATTTTGATTTTACTGAATTAAAATTATCAAATCCAATATACTTTGGAACGAATAACTGAAGAGAATACTCACTTCATGTAGCATTAGCTTCTCCTCTTCAGGATTCAAACCAATATTGCATAATGCTCTGGAAACTAGATCTATGAAGGTAGATCTTTCACTCAACCGCGGACGGCGATAGTTTAGCCAGCTGCCAACGTCAAACTAGAATAGACAATAACAATCTATATTAAACTAAGTATCTCATGGGATCTTACATGTGAATACACAACCAATAGAAAAAAATGTCTTTAAACAGTCTAACTGGATCTTAAGTGCTTGAATAATTATATGTAAATTTATATTTCACATATGTAGTCATTTAAACTGCGTGCCGAAATGATTTTTTGGTTTTGAAACGCAAATCTTGCATTGAACTATCGCAGTAATATCACAAGTTAAATTAACTAACAATTTAATAATTTGATGCTTATCATTTTAGAACAATCTTTTAATAATACTGAATGACACATTAAAATCTGTAAATAATTTTGTTGCGAAAAATATTACTTCGGCTGGGGATTGAATCTGGATTTCTCGTATTCCGTGCGAGCGTCCTAAGTCTTTAGATCACCTTAGTATCCTTCGCAATAACTGGCATAATAAAGATGATAATTCAATTCGAGTTTACTTACCTTCGAGAGCAATACGAAGCACAAGTCGACATTGGATCCGGTAGATAAGTCCACGATGGTTTGATACATTTGTAAGAATGTAGAGGCTCCCCCGGCAACAGGAGTAAAGTGTGGTCCCAACAAACCTCCAAGATTAGGCCTCTGTATTATAGCGCTCAGCAATTGTGGACCTTGGGCTTCCTCACCGCTGATGAATAACTGAAAATAGAACGAGAATCTTCAATACTTGAAAAATATTTTTTAACATTCTGTATACGTTTAGATTCATAGTTTTTACATTTCATAAATATTTGCAATAATTCGTTTTTGTCTGTTCAATTCAAGTTTGTTTTATAAGATCTCGTCTACAGTTTAAAAAAAGATTAACAGATACTTAAGTATTTATAATAATATAAATAGCTAATATATTATCTTAATCCTACTTTAATGCAATAAAACGTCGAAAGATAACGCGTTCATTTTTATATGAAATATATTGTATGAAATATGTGACTTCATATATATTGTATATAATCGAGCACAAAAATTTTGGATCGATCATTTTTAATCCATCATTGATTTTTTCGTTTAATTAATGGATTCGTAATCAGCGTGTCTAAGAGCACACTCAGATTCACTTTAATAAAAAATTTAATTATTGTAACCTTAATGTATAAAACTATATGTCAAGAATACCATTAGATCCTCTATTTCCATAATTTTTGCCATTTTTAATGATAGAATCATAATAAGCAAGATCCTTAAAATCTTTAAGTTCAATTATCAGAAACTTTTGCAATGCATCCGATTCATGTAAGTTCTATGGTGGTACAAGAAAATTCAACTTACAAAAGAAAACACAATAAAACAAAATTTACTTTTTTAATATTTTTGGAATAAAATAGTTTTTACTATTTCATATGAGTTCTTTTTGTTAAGATTCTACAAGGGGACCTTTATTAAATTTAAGACCTTTCTTATGAACAAATATCGAAAATATAAATAATATTAAGAGAGTTAATTAATACTAATATAATTTACATAAATTATAATACATAATTTTAGATAAAAATAATATGTACCTGGCCTAATTTTTCCAAGCAAGTAGTGATAAGTTGTTTTGTGGGAGGACATAGCGCTGCTTCTTCTATATAGAATTCTACTAGATGGTAGAATAGCCTGACTCCACTCTCTTGTACCTTCCGCAATACAGCGGTATTTTCGTTGGTACGACTAACAGTTAACTCCTGTTCCAGCATCCTGATGAATGAAAAATATTATGTACAGACGAGACTTAAAAAGTATGCAATTTACTTTGCTACTATTAATAATTTAATTACTAAAATGTGAAATATTATATATAATTAGATCATGCGTTCTAGGATCAAAATAAATCAATTGATTAAACTGCTTACGCGATCAAATGATCAATGAAAACGCAGCCTAAAGTGACCTTGCTGGGTGGTGGTTGACTAGCTTTCACTAAGAGATTTTCATATTCGGCCCGATTTTGAGTTATCATATGATCCACGCCTTCGCTAACGTGCGCTTCTTCAACCTACAAAATATAAATATGTATATAAAATCTATTCGAAAAAAGACTTATTTTATTTAGATGAAGATTACTGTATAAAAATATATGCCTATATATTTATAAATTTTTTAACACTTTGACAATTATTTCATATTTTTAGACATGTAAATTTCCGCAAAGGCGAGAGAGAGAGAGAGAGAGAGAGAGAGAGAGAGAGAGAGAGAGAATTAATATTTAATATTCTTTACTGTGATCTCGATGATCCCGGGGCCTGCACAATGCACTGTGGGAGGTGTACCCGATCTAGCGCGTCTCTGGTTGGATGGCGAAATATCACAAAGAGCGTGCAAGGTAACATGATTCTCAGAAATTCGATAGAGAGTTGGGACTAGTTCGAGGAAATTGCAGTCCGCCGCGGTATGCTCAGATACCATGAGATTGTAGGTCTGTGCATAATCAAGAATGACTCTAAGATGTGGTTTGACTAGGTCGATAACGGTAATGGAATTATAGAGGCATTCCCTGGCCACATAGCCCAGCACTGGTTGATTTCGGCTCAAAGGAGGCGGCAAAACCGGTTGTTCGTAAGAACTCAGTCTGCGGAAGATTCTATAAAGAGGATCAATCGATTCTACGGCATTTGATGAAGGTTGAGAGAATTTCTGGTACTGATTCTCGGGATCACGGAACGTCGCGCGCTCCCACTCGCAGACGGCCTTGAGCTGACTCTGTTGTACCGCCCAATAATCGACGTATTCTAGCCAGAGAGTCTGGAAGTTAGCAATTAGTATTATTATTAATAGTACTATTACATAAAGTTGGATATGAAAAAATCTGACATGATTGACTTACTCGATCTCCTTGTATTAGTAGAATTAATCTCTGCGACATGTACTGTGGTGGCAGGGCAGGGAGATAAAGGCCTGGTTCCTGAAGACGAGGTTCTTCCAACCAAAGGCTCAATGTTTTGTAAAACCTGTGATAAGTATTTTTCTATAAGATATATCTTTAAGCAAAATATTTCATTTTTTTCTTTATGTTCACTTACTTTGCAATACTGAAATAAAATATACGTCGATCATCTGTAATAGGTTTTCCATTGTCTGTGTCTTTTTCTCCTTTCAGTTGGAAATACTCTGTTGTTTCATGCAATCGTTTCTTCAACTTTTTCAAGTAGCTTAGATTTATCATTCCCTCAAAAAATTTTTCTCCAACTCCACCTTTATCCATGGATCTAGAACAATTTAAAATAAAAAATTTAATTCTATATGCTTTATATACATATACAGGGAAAGAAAAGTATGGAAAAAACAGAGGTTTCCATAAAAAATTTTTTAATTAACTTTTAAAATTCTTTTATACTTAAGAGCAAAAGTATCACAGTTTGATGCATTTGTTAAAACTTTTTTTGTATAAAACATTTTTTTCTTGAATATCTCGTTTTTGAGATATTTCATACTTTTTTCTCACTCTGCAGAATTATTGCTCTATTAAAATAATATTAATAATCACCCGGAAATGATAGGAGCTCGTGCAAGAAACAAACTAAAGAAATTTTGCCACAAGAGAGGTAAAATTGGATGGTCCATAGGTGTATCAAGGGCTTGCTGGGACCAGCGGTAAATAGCTAGATTGTTCACGCTAAATGGAGTCATCTTTACTGTTACACAGGCCCGCTGAAACAATTTTAATAATTGTTATAATTTTATATACTTGGAGTACATTCAATAGTCATACACTTGATTTTAAACCTTGAGTGCAGCGTCTAAAGATAACTTGGACTGCATAGACAGTTCTCGTAGGATCTCGCGCCATAGTCCAGTCTTAAGCTCCTTATCGTACTGCTCTATCGAAAGAATCTGATAAGCGAGCCATATTGTCTGAACGGTTCCACCAAGAAGACTTGCCGAGTTAGAAGATCCTGTTGCCCAGCTTAGAAATGATCCAAACGATCCCGGCGTTCGATTGGATGCTATATTCTATGAATTGTATGTTCAATGCGATTATTAAATTGTTATGTAGCATAAATATGTTAATAACAGTCAAAATTTACATATTGTATAATATATTAAACTATATATATAAAAGGTATCAAATAAAAGAGAAAAATATTTTTTCCATAACATAAGAAATTGTACAATACTTAAATTTTACATAAATTTTTTTAACTATCAGCATAAATACATGTAATTGAATAATTTGATTAACTTAGGAAAATAAAACAAATGAATCACTTCTTATGTATCTCATACCTCATTACTTCCATCTATAGCAGGCTAACAAAATAAAATATTTCGTTAAAAATATGAAACAATTATGATTATTACAATTGTTTAATTTTTTATACAAAATGGTTGTTTACTATTTCTAGAATACTGTGTACGAATATAATTAGATTGCTAAAACTTACACAAAAGAGATTCTGGAATACATTTTCTATCATCGTCCTAGATTCTAAGTGAAAAAACGCAGCACGGATTACGCTGTCCATCAAGTACATAACATTGTGATCTTTATTCCAATCTTGGACGAGTGTCAACACATTGAGCCATAGATGCACAAATCGTTCTGGGCTGTTCAAGCAATATCTGCAATCAATATATAAAAATAATTGTTTTAAATATCTATGCAATTATTGATCTATTTTTATCCGTATATTTATATTGTATATCAATTCTTTTAATATACATAGTTACATTAGTATTTATAAAAGATTTGATCTTTCTTAATTTTATATTTTCGCTTATTATTTCAAAATATATTTCACTCCTATCTACCGTTTATAATGATGCAAATGAGATTCGATCATGTTTGCGAACTGCCTAAGAACCGGACCGGGAAATTCCGGAGCGATCAGATTCTTCGCTATCTTCATGTATGTCCGATCAGCGTTGATGAGCGGCACGATTAGGCTAACAAATTTGTCGTTCTTCAGCAAAGAATCCGGACAATCAAGAAACAACGGTATTACATGATGCAGACAGATCAGTACTTGTTCATATTTGTAGTAGCACTGTAAGATCTGCAATTGACTGAAACCCTCGACACAGATCAGTGGCACCGAATGACCCCATAGGGTCATCATCACGGAGACGTAGCTGGCAATCGGCTGCCTCTCGCGTATTCCTTTCATCAGAATCTCCAAGAAAGAGTCTGACTCCATGTTGGGCACGCAAGACAGACTCTCAGTCGGATTCGAAATGGTATATTGACATACGGATTCCGACCGATCCAATTGGTGCAACTTTAGTTTATTCATCATCTCCCATGCCCATAGACTGAATGCTTGCTCACTGTTTTGAGCTCTCACTATTGAGGAAACCTAAGATAAAATAAAGAACAAATTTTATTTCTTATTTATAAGTATTATGTATTTCGTTAATGAAATGCTAATTCTAATATATATGCGTATGCGCGCACGAATGTGTGTGTATAAAAAAATTTATATTTCAAATAATAAAGAAAAGGACTAGTAATAAAAATATATATATTTTTTTTAATTGATAACTAACTTGTTTCATGCTTTCAGTTAATAATGAAGCCGTTTGTATTGGAGTATCAGGCACATATTTCATTGTAAGTTCGACAATCAACAGTGCCACTTGTCGATGCAGGTCAATCGGAAGATAAAGATTGTCATTTCTGTAAGGAAAAGATTAATCATACATTAGACAACAATTTTGGATCAGCAACTTTGCAGTTTCCAATAACTTTTTGGAAAATAAAAAAGATACATTTAAAATTAGTTGTACAAAACATTTTAAAGTAAGACTTAAGAAAAAAAAATAAATTTAAAAGACTTAAAATTGTATGATACAATTTTTTTTCGAAATTTGCATTTCCGGGAAACTTAAAAATATTGAAATAATTCACCTGTCAAGGCCCCAATTCAAATGTGAAAAAATCAATCGAGCAAGATGGCTTTCGGATGAAGTTAAAGGATGCTGATGCAACCAAGTAGATAGAATTGTTATGTCTTGCTGCTGTGGCACCCATGTTCCTATTTTCAACTCAGTGAACAAATACAAACTCAACTAAAATCATTAAAAAGATTTTTATATATATATATATATATATTTTATCTGAAAGATTAACAATAAGTTAGCTTATTATTTTATTATAATGTTATATTATGTAGTTCTTATAATTACATATTTATATTCTACAAAGTGTCCCACAATCACCACCTATCCTTTTAAGGACTCTTGAGATAATTTTAAGTCGAAAATCCTAATACTAAAATGTTGAGACTATTTTATATATATATATATATATATATATATATATATATATATATAATAGTCTCAACATTTAATTAATTAAAAGTGTGTGTGTGTGTGTGTGTATACACACACACACACACACACACTTTTAATTAATAGCGATTAAAGTTCACTAATCACGGAACTGACGTTTTGCACGCTCAGGCATGATGCTATAACAAGTGATAAAGGTGCTGCTTTACGAGGGTCTTCTCAGCAACTTCAAAACATATCACACACACACAAAATATATAATGATATTTTTACTAAGAAATTGTTTTTGCTTCTATAAAGGAATCGATTTATGTATTACATAACGAATTCAGAATGTATCATAAAATATCAATTCAATAGCGAAATATATGACATGTATAAAAATAAATTCATAACCATCATACATTTGTGTGATAAACATTTTTGTAATAATATCAAGAAATAAACTATTTTTGACGTAAAAAATATTAAATATGTTGATAAAGCAAGATTGAAACATGTCAAATACCTGTTTAATCCTAATCTACCAAATTATAATATGATTACATTTTTATTAATTAATAATTCGTAAACTGTTGCGAAAATTGAAAAGTTGCAAAGGATTTTTCGACTCAATTCAGTCCACTCTATCTGCGTATAAAAATAATCTCAAATATTCTGGGACACTCCTGTATGTATGTAGGTTATGAGATATCATAATAAAAGCATTAAAATATAATTAAAACTGATTAGCAACAAATGTAATTTGCATAATGTAAACATATATAAAAGACATATTTCTAAAAAGGATTTATTATAAAAAAAAAACGTAATCTTAAATAAATGTTATTATACCTTTCCAACAGATACAAAATTATCCTTCAATTTTTGCAAAATATCAGACAAAAGAGTAGGATATTTGCTTGTCAAGTTTGATAAAAGTGATCTCGCGTCCTTCGAGCATGACTCTTGAGTTTCCTCGCTGAGAAAGCCAATCTGTAATTCAATTCATTAAATTAACTTAATAGTTGAATTAAAAAAAAATCAAATTTGCAATAAATCAAACGCATAGAGGATTATTATTACGTTAATCATAAATAAATTATTTGATTAATTAGACTTAAATATACAAGGTATAACTAACATGAGATAACAAACTTTAGCACTAAGCTCCTCACACCAAAACATAAAAAAAATTTATATGAACATATGTTCACAAATTCACTGTTACTGAGCTCAAAATGTTTACAAGATCATGATTACATGTCCCTCACGATTACCCGATCTGAATTTTCTAGATTTTTATCTATGGGGACACTTAAAGTCCATAGTTTATGAAATTTTAATCGCCAATTAAAATATGTTATTACACATCTTTGCTTGTAGCACCATTTGCAATGGCACAGAGATCTTTGAAAAAGTGCAACAGTCCATGATCTGATGTGTCCAAGCGTGTATTGAATTAAATGAGAGATATTTTTTACTTGTATTGAATTTAATGAGTTATACTTAAAAATTGAAAATAAATAATAATAAATATTACTTTCTTATTTTCCCCTATTAATTAAAGGAAAGCTGTATTTCATTATTAGTAAGTCAGTTGCAATCATACATTTATATGAAGTTTTTTTCATATTTTGGAGTTCGGTCCCGAAGTTTGTTACATTATTTCAGTTACATCCTATATATTAACATACCTGAAATAGATCAATTGTAGTTGTTCTCACAAAATTGTAATCTTTATGACCTCTAGCCATGGCCATATTAGCAAAGGTTGTCAGTAAAAAGTAAGACTCGTCACCGGGCATATTGCCCAGCTTTTCTTCGAATTGTCTATGAAGGTCAGGACAGCTTAGCGCTGTCTCCCAATCTGCAATACCAAATCACTGTTAATAATCACTGTTAATGATATACTTTGATAAAAAGAATTAAAAAGAAAATTATATAATTATTTAAAAAATATTATTTTATTTATAATTTACCTGAGACTGACATATTCGATGTTGCTATGTCACCAGATGTAGAATCAGAATGCAGGATATAGAAAATGTGCCACAAAGTAGTGGGTGATATAATATGATATGGTATCGCTGCAAGATATTGCCAGGCACCTAGACGTCGTGACGAGAATATACAGAGGATCGCTTTTAGAAAAAAACAATCGTATTCAGTTTGCAGCTTCGGCAGCATCAATTCATCGGTTATCTGAACAAAATTGACATTAAAATATGTAAAATATTTAACTCAAGATTGCTAAGCAAAAATTACTAATTAGAAAGATAAAAAAAACATTTATTGGATTTTTAAAAATAAATTAGTTTATTACAATATACACTAAGAATTAAACTAATTTTTTATCTATATAAATTAATTGAAATTAACTATTTCGTTGTTGAATGACGAAAAAATTGTCTCATGATCTCATTTGTCTGTCTGTGTTAAATATTGCACGAAATCTTCAATACTTGAGCATATATAGCTTATGTCTTTATATTTATTGAATTTTATGATTGGGTTTTCGCAATTCAATTTTTTTAAAATGACTTTATATAATAGAATTTTAATTTTGGACTTTGCTTTTTCTCGCCATCCAACGACGGAATAGTTAAAACTCACACGACATTAAAATAACGTTAAAGATTTATCAATTTTATATAATTTTAAACATAATGTTAAATGTAGTATTGTGTTCAACCTATGATATGACTTCATGTTTTTAATATATTGTATCTTTCTTTCCAACGTTTAATTATTTTTTTGTAAATGGACTGAAGAAGATTTAGTACATTCAAAATATTTCGGATTAATTTATAGATAAAAACTAGTTTATTTTTAAAAATCCAATAAACGTTGCTCGTGTTTTTTGACCTTTTTAATTATTAAAATTGACAATATAATATATTATAGGATTGTACATATGATAACACAAACTAGAAATCAAAATCTTAAACGGTCCAGCTGGATCTTAAATGCTTGTATGATTCTGTGTAAATTTATATACTACGTATGTAGTCCTTTGAAACGCGGGCCAAAATGACTTTTCGGTCTTGAAACGCTAACTTTATTAAAGTATCGCAATAATATCATGAGTTAAATTGACTAGCAATTTAACAATTTGATGCTTTTTCGCCTTTTCGAACGATCTTAATAATGCTGACATATTAAAATCTGTAAATAATTAATTCTTATTGCGAAAACTATTACCTCGGCCGGGAGTCAAACCTGGATCTTTTTCTGGGCGAGTGTCCTGAGCCTTTAGACCAACGAAGCCTTAGTAATATTTCCACTAATTTCTTTAATTGTTTTCAAAAATATTATCATTTAAATAAGATTTTAATACCTACAATTTTCTTCGGAAAGAATCAACGTGACTAACTAATCGGTAATATTTTGGTCCGTCCCTTGCAGTTTTAAATTAAGAAGCCTAAGATGATTACTTATATCAGTAATAAAAGTGAGTAAGAAATGTGACATTTTCCAAAAAAGATATATATTCGTGAAATGAGTTTTTCATTTCTTTTAGGAAAAGAAGAAGTTTTCTTATTGCAAAAAATACTTCTAAATTTTACAGCATTAAACCAACGAAACTGGACAATGAAGTGGGACATCAGTGTAAACAGCATAAGAGGCTTGCAGGGATTTTTGAAAAGAAGAAGGAAAAAGAGGAATTAAACTTTCTTGATAAACTAATTTTAACCCTTCTATAACATTCAATTTTTCTGAATTTGAATAATTTAAATAATTTACCAAATGACGAGTTTTGAAATGCTTTTCTAACACATATTTTTTAACTACCAAAAGTTGAAAGCCGCAAAGTAAACAAATCATCCAATCTAAAATGTAACTAAAAAAGTAATTCTCAAGATTTATCAAAAACTTATACATACTTGTTTTTTTTCCATTCAAAGCTAATTTCTCAGAAGAATAATGAGATATAATTATCTTTTCACTATGGAATGATTTATCTTTTTACTGACTCTATCTGCTAATATGTATAATAACATCCGCTACGATTCAAAGAACTTCACAAGTAATATTTCACTGAATTTTAGTAATTTGATAGAATGAAGTTTCAGAACATTCTTAAGAAATTGAAATAAAGTTAATAATAAAAGAAGTATATCAACGTATGTCTTTGTGATTATTTGATTAATATAAATCTACAGAATTCTGCAAATACATATATTCTAATTTTACATACTTGGCTCTTGTCAAAAGCTTCCCATTGATTGCTGGCGTATTGAACAACATCTCTGATCAACGCGCTGAGTCTTTTCGCTAATTGTCTATATCTTGGTGAATCATACGACTTCAGACCTTGCTTCAAAAGTTTGACGAGTATGCCATAAAATGCAAAGAGACGCAACATGTGATGATCTGTGATAGCCTTCTCTTCCTGCTCATATTTGTCATTTTGACGCTGAATGAACAACACCTGCTCGAAGAGTTTATCAAATGGAATCTGATGAAGAAGAGAAATCAGATCACTCTCGAAGAGAATGGCGCCAACATTGGCGATATCTTCGTCCTCTTCACCCTCTTCATCTAACATTACCCACACTGTATCCTCTGGATTGTTTGTGGTGTCCTGCAAGGATACTTGTATCTGCATAGCAAATGTGGTTGAGAATATAAGAATTAAAGAAGTTAAAATGCTGATTTCTTAAAACGAATAATATTTTAATCTTACTTTTACCTGTTCCAGAAATTTATCTCGATCCTTGATTGGCAACAAAATTACTGCAAGAGTGGCAATCATATGATCAAGATATGGATCATTAAATGGCGAGGAACTCAATCCTGAAATTTTTGGCGGTACTGGCACTTGTATGAAAGACTTGGCCCAGTTCATCACACCACCAGGACATCGCAGTATATGGTTCAGCAGAAATAAATGATCCTGCCAGGTTGCGACCCTCAAGAGCACCGCTATCAGCTTTGACAACCACTCTCTGGTGTCTGTGACGAATTTGCCATCTTTGAGAATTCGACGCTGAAAGTTGAACAGGATAGTTATGCACATCCTGAGTTCGATCAATTGGGGAGCAGTTTGGGATGGTGATTGCTCTGGTAAAAGATTTGCTGAAGCAGTTTGTGAAAGATTAGCAAACTCCTGAAAGTAGAAAAAAAATTTGAACAATAATTGATTTTGAGCTATGTAAAGAATCAATCTATGGACGTGTAGATTGTAAGATTAATTCTTCACGTACTTTAATATATGACTTATCTTTTTAACTTATATCATTTTCCTTTGTCTGCACTAGTGCACACTGAGTGCATATTAAAGCTGTTGTATACTGATTTAAATCGTGTAGAAGTAAAATTCAAATATTTCGAATTATAAAATACAGATTTTACTTAACAGCAATAAAATGAGAATTTCATGGTTTAATCCATTTTTATATTAAACATACATCTTTATGTCAATTTGTGTAAACAGTTTTATATGTACTTGATGTGTGCTAGTGCAAGGAAAAACGCTATTAATTCAGATCGCATACATAGTTTGATTTAGCTGAATTTCAGAAATATTGAGAATTTTTTAATATTAATATTTTGATTTAAGTTTTGTTTTCAATGGAAAACAACTTACGTTAAAGCTTGTAGCGACTCTCTGTATGTAATGTTCAATTTGCAGACGCAATGACTCAGCCTCATAACAGTATAATGTTTGGCTATTGTGTAGTGTATCCTTAATAGCAGATAGTGTCCTGGAGAGCGCTATTAGAGTCTGCTGATTGAAATGAGCAACTGAATACTCATAAGTAGCAATGACGGGATTGCCATCTTGACACTCGCCATTTTCTGTCTCTGATGTCTTCTCTAGGCACCAAAGCTGCTTCTGCGTCTCTCGACAGCTCTTCTTCAGACGCTCCAACTCGTAAGAATTTGAGACCAAGTGATTTCGCACCCTCAGATAGCTCATTAGCAGGTCATACAATTTATGTTGCTGTTTTAGCAATGCACATCTTAATTGTGTTTCCGTAAACTCAGTAACAAAAGCATCTACTAATGTTAGCTCCTGATTGTAATATAAAGAAGCCAATTCCTGCTCTGTAAATGGTCTGACATCTTTAAATGCATTAATAGTATCTTTTTTAATATCTAAAACTTTGGTTTTCTTTGTCTTATGACATATAATCTTTTCTTTAATTGTATTTTCTTGAACTGTATGACTGGATCCTTCTGGGATAGTCGATATGTCTACCAGCTGAATTGTGGAAATACTTTCTTGCACTTGATCTATTTGATCATCTAAAGTGTTTTCAGACGTCAGGCAAGGTTGGACAGCGTCAATTTCATCACGAGAGTTTTCAGATAATAATACCTAAAAAATACAAGCACTAGTGCTTTATATCTTTTCACTTTTCAGTTTTTAAAAAAACATTCTGTATATATATATATATATATATATATATATATATATTATATATATATCAATGAATATCGAACATTTGACTGGTAATTCAAGTACCTTATTTATTGATTCATTTTGCCGACTATATTTCTTTTCGTAAGCTGCTCTTTCAGCAGCCTGCTTTTCATAAATTTCTGTATCAATAGCAGCCGAATGCAATTCACTCTCTATATCTTCTACAGCTTCACCCTTGGGATAATTAGTCGGTGATTCTCCGAGCAGACATTCAAATTCTTCTAGTGTAGGAGCATCTGGTATTTGATGTTCTAGGATCGAATGACGTAATTTATCACGTTTCTTCTTCTAAAAGAACGCAACAATTCTTTAAAGATATATTATATATAATTCGCTCTGAAATATATTACTATTAACTTTATTTTTTTTAATTATTTAAGGAAATGTTAAATAGGATATGTATAGTACATACATATATACATTAATTATAGATATAAATAAGAAAAATATATTATATAAATAAATATATGTAATTAATGTATAATTACTGCCACACACAATTATAATCTGATATCATTATGAAGAAAAGGAAAATAACGGAGGCCCATCCGTTTTACCTGTCTTTGCTTTTCCATAATGCATATATGATCATCAACCAGATTTATGGATCAATGTTGATCAGTATGAATCACTGTATTATCCGATAAACTTAGAAAATTTTGCAGAGGCTCTAGAGAAATCGCTTGCAGCATGTCAAGGTGTGACAAAAGCAATTAGATGATGCATAGAAAGGAATGTTCGAGATAATGTTAAATACTTTTATCATTTAATTAATACATTTATATGGTTCTTAACTTCGACTTAGTAACACTCTATTGTAACTCCTACTTGAATGAGTCACATTTATACGTTCAGAGTTATCTTATTCCTATCAAGCTGAATGTAAACAAGTCAATAATAAACTTTTAGATTACATTTGTGCGACCTGATTTTGAACGCCAAAGTTATGACGTTGGATATATCGTATATGTTTTATTCGTAATAAAAATGTAAATTGTCTAGCTAAAATATTGTGGAAAATGTTATTATTTGATATAATTTTCCTAAATATACACATAATAAGCACAAATCATCGCTGTATGTACATATCTACTATAATAGTATGGTGGAATCTCTGGTTTTTCTCTGGTAGAACTGATGGAAGGGGTAAAGTCTGTTCGCTTAAAATCTCCAAAATGTTTTGGAGATGTCACTTAAAGTTGTATTTTACGAGCCGCTCAAACTGGCCTTTCAGCGACAAAAAAGATCACATGATGACTCTTGTCGCAAATACATTGCTAAAATTAAAATATATTACTGAAATTAAAACAATTTAATAGAAAGTTAATACGCATATCAAATACGCGATGTAAACTGGCTTAATAGAAAGTTACTATCAAGTGCACGATATAAACTAGGCCCTATTCTGTCTGTTCGCATCCTTGCACTTTTTGAACTTAACATCGTCGTTCTCTCTCTTTTCAACGCCTGAATATATATATTTATCCCTTTTTAAGTGCAAATATTTTTGAGGTATTTCAAGCAACGCAAACAAACCTATTGTTTGCTCCGACACGGTAGCCAATCAATTTATCGCCTTTTACAGTCTCTGTTTTGTGCATTTTGTGTAAAAACGCGGTGAATAAGCCTAATTTTATTAAGATCGAAGGTGAGGTAGCGCAATTAAATAATTACCTCACTTTAAAAACTTTTATGATGGCGCAAAACAGTCGATTATATTTATTTAAAAGACGCAAGAGTTTTTAGGCTCATATCAGCCTTCTTCACATACCTTATTTACTTCGAAACAAAATCAGTAAGTGAGTGTTAAAATTCCTTTCTTGTTAAAGAATCTATTCTATAATACTCATTTCATATTAATTTGCTATTATGATATTTATTGGTGTGTGTTGTGTATGTGTATATATATATATATATATATATATATATATATATATATATATATATATATATATATATATATATAAGATTATTTTAAAAAATTTAGATTTAAGATATTATTTGTTATGTTTTATATATATATATATATAACTATATATATGTATATAAATGTTAACATTTAATAGAAACATCTTGTTTGTTCTATATTTTAATATTTTTAAAGTATTATTTTAACATAATGTACATAGATCTACAATCAAGATGACATCAATGTTTGACCAGTACGAGCAAGCTTCTCAGCGTTCCAAGCAAGTGCTGGTACCACCAATTCGTCCGGATATTGTATGTTTGTTACCTGACATCAATTAACGAGATACATAATCAAGTTGCTACAATTGTAACATTGTTTTATAGAGCACAGCTGGTTTTATTCAAATGAAGCTACAAGATGATGGACCGATATTCACTAAGCAAAAAGTCAACTTTCTGCCATCGGACAAAATTCTTCATTTAGTTGTTAGCAGTAACACAATTGTAATAGCTATGGCTAACAATATTTTGTTGCGCATTGACATGAAACAACCTGATAAAACTGAAGGTAAGCAATTACTTGCATTTATTGTAATTATATATATAAATAAAATTTTTTTCAATACAAATATTTTGCTAATATGTATGTTGACATTTATTTATTTTTTTTAACTGATAAAAAATAACTAAAAATGAATTAGACAATTATATTTTACTATAATTATAATAATGTGTATAATAAAATTTTCCTTTTAAATTGTTTAACTTATAAATACATATATGAATTATTTTTATTGACAAATTATATTAAGAAATTATTATTTTAATTATATTAATAAAAAGACTATAAATAGTTTTGTGTTTTATTATATGTTTTATTATATTATGTTTTATTATATTAAGTATATGTTAAATTACATACTTTCCATATTTACTTGAAATTAATTCATCATTTAGAGCTGTTTACATTTAATATAACGTAAATATTAAATTTTTATTTGCAGAAATTGACATATCCAAATATGCACTAAGCATGAAAATGTCCGGCTTGTTTTTGGATCCATTGGGTCATCACTTGTTGATAACTCTGGTATCAAAGCACGGAGAGAATCCACTTCCAGAATTATTCTATTTATATAGAAAGACAACAAAACTCAAGCAGGCTGGAAAGTTCAAGGGCCATGAAATCACCGCAGTGGGTTGGAATTTTTCTAATGCTTCAGAAACGAGCACCGGTCCCATTTTACTGGGTACTTCGAAGGGACTGATTTTTGAGACAGAGATTGGCTTGGAGACCGACAAGATTTTTAATACGAGTTTAGAGCAGTATTGGCGTCAGGTATTAATTACTTATGTACTGCTAGGGCTATCATTTTATTTATTCACCTATAACACCTTTTCACCATTGCGCTATTCATTTTTAACAAAGCTTCCAAATTATCTGCCTCTTTATGGTTCAAAAGAGGCAGGAGGATTGGTAAGTTCGTATATTTTTTTTTATATAAATATTTATATATACATATTATTCTATAAATATGATAAATTCAGATTTTTTAATATTACAAATAAGTAATTAGAAAAAATATAATTACATTAAATAGACTCAATTAATTTATAATAAATTTACATAAAAGAAAGGCTACGAGTCAACGCTAGTTGGTAGATGCTCACCAATCTACCAACTCAGCGTTGACTCGTAGCCTTTCTTTTAAATAAATTTGATTAGAAAAATATTTTTATTGGCGTTATCATTTATTATCAAATCATTAAAAAAGTGTGCATGCTAAAAAAGTTATTTTTGTATGGTAAAAGTTAAAAATTTATGCAGTGATCTTATATAGTCGAAATAAACAAATATATTCTACTTATTCATATTTTTAATAATTATTTAGATAATCTATGTTTGATCTGAAATAGTATGAAATGTTTTTGTTTACAAATGATTTTAGGTATTTGATATAGGAAAAAATAGCAAACCTCCAATCACTGGAATAGAATTCCACAAAATTCCTAATTCGGATAAATACGTGATCATCGTAACTACTCTTATGCGCATTTATCAATATATCGGCGCCATTGGCAATCCCGAAGAGAAGCCTCTCTTGCAACAAGTGTTCTACAGATATTTGAATGCACAAGGTAAAGAGAAAAATATATATAAATGTATGATTTCCGCATTTTCAGTCAGCACATTATAATTTAATATTCTTTAAGGATATATTGAACATGTTTTGAAAACATTTAATTATGAAAAAATTACAGATTGTTTTATACTGCATTTGAAAATAGTAGAAAAAAATAACTAGAAAAATAGTAAAAAAAACAGAATAACTAAATAAACAATCACAATGAAACTTTGTATAAATCATTTTGAACGCTTAAAGTACTTACACAAAAGAATTGAGCCTTTTAAATGTAAAAAAAGTTAATAATAAATAAAATAGAGTAAATAATAAAAATGTTCTATTAAATAAAAATATAATTTTTTTTCAAACGAAAGAATTGTTTAGTAAAGAAATTTAAAAAACAGCACATTTGAATAAATAAATATATTAAATTGCAGAGACCTTCAACGAAGTAATAAATTCTTTATCATATTCAAAGATGCAATTTTATTATCCATCATTGGGCGTCCTGCCAAAATCTTTTGGATGGCTGACGGAAGCTGGTATCCTGTACGCTCAGGTATACAATAGGGTGTTATTTTTAAAAATTTAAATGTTAATGCTATATGTAAGTCTAAACATGTGTCCCTTTTTTTGCTTTTATATTCACTTATCTTCATGCGTTTTTATTCTTTTGCTATCACAGAAATAAAGGAAGTTTGAATAATTCATTTATAAATCTTATAATTTCCTAATATATTATTCTTTTTACGCATGATTACTTAGAAATGTTGGTGACCTCTCCTGGAGTTAATATGGCTCGCGTTGAAAATCATTGACCCAGATGAAGAATGCATGATGATCGGTTTTAGGTGGACGCGAAACCGGACACGAACAATGTGCTGATCAACCAACGGATGTTGACGTGCCCAGAAACGAGTCTCATGGGCAGTAACGGTCCGCAAACCACTTCGATACCATTGTCTTTTGTGCTGACGGAATTCCATGCGCTATTATTGTATTCAGATCATGTGAAGGGTATATCACTGCTAAATCAAGAATTGATTTTCGAAGATGTTTATAACGACGTATGTATATAGTATATATTATAGTATATATTAATAAATATACTTCTCTTTTGCACTTTTGCTTTATTATTATTATTATTATGAGATGATCAGTTATAATTACAATATAATTCAGGTGTATTCCACTTGCGTTTGCAATGTCGCGTGCATTATTTCATTCTTGTTTAACCTTTAATGACTAAGGATGAAATGATATATGCGAACATCAAGTAGAACATCTAAGAATCAAAAGAGTTGAAAGAGAATGCATGTGTATAGCATAGTTATAAATAATAGTGTGTTTGTGCGCCTTATGACCTGCGTTTATACTCTCACTGACCTATTTTTGTCTATTTTAAATAATCTAAATACAATCAATTTATTAGAGCTTTTAAGAATTCACTGATAGTAGTGATGGTTGAATCTTTTCGCGAGATATTAAATATATATCACGCAAATGTGATTTAATGATGTTTAGGCAGTCGGTAAATTAATCGGCATTACCAAAGATCCGGCGACAAGATCGATTTGGGCTTATAGCGAGCGAGCTGTTTTCAAGTATAAAGTAACGAAAGAAGATAGAAATGTTTGGCAGGTAAAAATAAAAAGGATTTAATATTTTCAAAGTGACAATAGCGACAAAATAATGATCTTTCGCTCAGGTATATATCGATAAAGGCGAATTTGAGCTGGCTAAGCAATATTGCAAAGATAATCCGGCGCACATCGACCAAGTGCTCGTGAAACAAGCGGAAATGCTCTTCAAGAATAAAGAGTAAGTATACTCGTACTTGCGTATGTATAAATGTTTTATGTATAAGTATTCTTTTTTTTTTCAAATTTCGTCTACTTTTATCTAATTAAGGTGTGGTATTTTTTGTAACATGTTCTTTGCAGGTTTTAAGATGCTTATTATAGCATCGTTATTAAATTGACGATCAATTGAATTTGTGATATTAATATTTTAGTTTTAATTTGTAATTGCGTTTCAAATCCAACAAGTCGGCTTGCAATTTATAGAAATGAAAAATGTATTTGCAAAAATTTGCATATAAATATATATACAAAAATATTCATTATATATTCATTTTAATCGAAAATAAGATCATTTGTTTTGATTTATATTGATATCTAATATAATTATTTATTTGGTTTGTTTTTTCTTATAATATTTTGAACATGATTTTGCAGATACGAAAAGAGCGCTCTAATATATGCTGATACTCATTCATCTTTCGAGGAAATTTCATTGAAATTTTTGCAGGAATGGCAAATCGAAGCATTGAAAACATTCTTACGTAAGGTAAAGTATAAGAGCATTTGTTTTACAATAAACAATCATAAAATTAAATTGATGAATATTTATATTAATTGCAATGATTACAAATGAATATTATAGAAAAAAATTATTTTATGTATAATTTAAAATTTATTTGTCATATAATTCCAATTGAATTTTTTTCCTACTTTTACATTTATGAATGTTTCAAATTTAAAAAATTCAATTTTCTTGTTTTAGTTTAAAATTGTATTAATAGTTATTTACTCTAAAATGAATCTGATTATTTGTTGTCAAGAAACTCGATGGCTTGAAGATGCAAGACAAGACGCAAATAACAATGATTGTCATTTGGGTGACTGAGCTATTTATGAATCAAATGGGAGCTCTCCGCAGTAGCAACACATCCTATCTTCATGATATGCAGTACACGGAATTGCAGAAGCAGTTTGACAGCTTCCTCATTATTCCAAAAGTCGAGGTATTTAAAAAAAATAAAAGTAGTGTGTGTAATCTAAATTAACTAGAACTATAGAGGATTTTTCGATTCAGTTTTTCATAATCATTACAGTGCGTACATGCTGGCTCTTTTTGATTTGGACCATCCAGTATATATACACTGTTAGAAATGTTCTTAAATTTTATTAACTTTTAAGTTACACAATTTGAATTTAATTTCATAACATTACATTAAATTTAATGTATTTATAACTAAAAAATATATTTGTGTACATGTACATAAAATTTAATGTATTTCTAATAATAAAAATTTATGAAATTTAATGTACTTTTCATAAAATTTTATTAGAAGTACATTAAATTTCATATATTTAAGTAACTACTGCAGTAGTTCATTTTATTTAAGTAACTTTAAGTACTGTAAATAATTTTCAGTTAAATCATTCATTACTTTTAATTTCGTTCATAACCACGAGCTCATTTACATGTAAAGGAAGTTCGTGCTTACATTTCTAACAGTGTATAGCACGAATAAAAAGATGAGCATTTTGAAAGTTTTCTTTAATTATAAATATAAAAATAAACTTTAATCAATTTTTGATATTTTTAACATTTTTTATTGTTTTTGACATTTTATGTTGTTTATAACTCTAAATTTATCCCTTCAAATTAATATATATATATATGTGTGTGTGTGTGTGTGTGTGTGTGTGTGCACGCGCGCGCGCACACACACACACACACACGCACACACACATACATATATATTAGGTGTTGGAATTAATTCGTAGCGTTTTTAATGAAAGAATGTTATTTATTTCACATGAGCATTAAAAAATACATTAATGAAAGTACTTCCCATCACTTGTAAAACGCTACGAATTAATTCCAACACCTAATATAATTAAGATCTTATATTTAATAAATATTGCTTATTTTCGTTCTTTTTTTAACTATCAAATTAAACCGAGTTATCATAAATTTAAATTGAAGAAATGCTAACTGGAACTTTGGATGCAGGAATGTATCAGGAGAAATCGCAGCACAATATACGACTTAATGGCCAGTCACGGTGACAAAGATAATCTGATACGTCTGACAATAATGCACTGCAATTATGAGGAAGTGATTCGTCAACATCTATATAAAAATAACTATTTAGAGGCGCTAGGGGTGCTTAAAAGTCAGAATAATAAAGATCTTTTTTATCAATTCGCCGGCATACTGTTACAAGAGTTGCCACGGCCTACGGTGGCTGTCTTGATTTCACAAGGATCTTCACTGAAGCCAGCAAAGCTTCTGCCAGCTTTGGTCTCATGCAACAGTGACGAGAAACACGTAAGGAAGAGAGAGAGAGAGAGAAAAAGAGAACAAATTAATAATTATTATCTCATTATATATATATAATTATCATAATTATCTAATTATAATTATGCAATTAAGAATAACAGTTAATTAATATTTACATTAAAAAGTAATATGTAAAAATTATTATTTCTTCTAATTATACTTAAGTAACTCCGTCAATAATTTCTTATTTTTTGTAGGCGAAAGAAATTATTAAATATTTGGAGTTTTGCGTATACAAACAGGGTTCACAAGAGCAAGCAATTCACAATTTTCTTTTGTCCCTGTATGCACGTTACAAGCAGGATGAAGTAATGCGATATATAAGCTCTCAAGGTAAATATCTTGCTGTATTTTTATTAGAAAATTAATTTACTCTGGTTATGAATTGTAATTTGTTGATTTATTAACTTTGATTTATTATCGTTCGAAATGAAATGATTTATTGTTACTTTCAGGTCAAGATATCAGCATGGTGCACTATGATGTGCATTACGCGCTGCGATTGTGTCAAGAGGTAGGCTTGACAGAAGCCTGTGTGCAATTATCGGCTTTACTCGGTCTGTGGATCACTGCTGTAGATCTTGCGCTTACAATCAGTGTAGAGCTTGCCAAGCAGATTGCTGCTATGCCATCTGATCATGATGACGAGCTGAGGAAAAAACTATGGTTGAAGATAGGTAAAAATCAGGACAATTTTTTAATCAATAATATTAAGTTGAATAGAATAGTCGATCTTCGTATGTGACTTATACTTTGAAATCTGTGTTATTCTAGATCAGGCCTGTTCAATTTCAGCTCCGGAGCTAAAACGCAAAGCCGATGTAAAAAAATTCAGTGTAAGATTTCAATTTAAATTTGTGATAACGCTTCTGAGTGACGCTTATCAACACTTTACAGTCCCCGAAATCTTACCCATATTGAATTTTTTTGCGTCGATGGCTATGCGTTTTGGCTCCGGAGCTCAAATTGAACAGGCCTATTCTAGATTATTTTAAAATATATATTTTTGTTGTATGTGCAGCGGAGCATGTGGTACGAGAAAAGGACGACATACAGCAAGCAATGGAATTTTTGCAACACTGCGATTTAGTTAGGATAGAAGATATTTTACCCTTTTTCTCCGATTTCGTCACGATTGATCATTTCAAAGAAGCTATTTGCAATTCCCTGCAGGTATAAACTCTAAAACTATTTCTGAATTTATAATTAAATTCTGAACTTTTTTTATCTAATAAGAATATCTAATTTTGTATTTTTTATATTATCTATGTGTTTAATAATTATTTTATAATAAGTATATAAATATTATTTTATAATAATTATTTTATAATTATTTTATAATTTTACAAAAAGATTATGAAATTTAAAAATAAGATATTTATAAGTAGATTCTAAAAAATATATAAATTAAATTTATAAATATTTATTTAATAAATTCTCTCCTATATGTAATAGGAATACAATCAGCATATTCAAGATCTTAAGGAAGAGATGCAGGAAGCTACGAAAGCAGCAGAGCTAATACGGAAGGACATTCAAGCCTTCAGAACTAGGTACTGATGATGATAGAGCACTACTTCTACTATTTTTAATATTGCATTTCTACAATCTGCGTTGTAAAGATTTCTTCTTTATATAGCTATACATTGATTGAATTATTTCTGAATGAGAAAATCAATATTTTGAAAAATCATCGGCTGTGTTCAGCAGAAAACGCAACTTTGCAATTGTTGTAAAATTCTTCATATGATTGATTTATACATTTGGATTTATAGAATTTAAGGGATCAAAAGCAAGAATCATCATATTGAAGAATTTTATAACAGTTGCAAAGCTTTCTCTGCTGAACGCAGCCAACAAGTGAAAATTAATTATGAATTTTTTTTCAGATGCACTTTTGTGCATGCGCGAGACACGTGTAATACATGTGAAGTGCAACTGTTGCTGAGACCTTTCTATGTATTTCCCTGCGGTCATAAATTTCACAGCGATTGTTTAGTGGCAGCGTTAACGCCGATGCTATCCATGGATCAGAGGACAAAATTAGCAGATCTTCAGCGACAGTTTACAGCTATTTCAAATCGGCCCGAAGATACCACCTCGACGACCTCTGTGTCATTGTCCACGAGAGACAAAATCAAGACTGATATCGATGAGCTGGTCGCTTCAGAGTGTCTCTACTGTGGAGAACTTATGATAGAGTAAGTTTAGTAGTTCAGCAGTTAAAAAATTCTAGTTACCAAATTCTAAAATTTAAAGCTTAAGAATGTATCGCCCGTATCTCCTTGCCAAAAGGTAAATTAAAATTGAAATGTGTTAATATTTATACTTTCATATATAAATGAAAGAATTATGTACAGAAACAATTGTGTGAATATCGTTCTTTTAATAATACATTTTTATAATTTATTTACTTTATTTGCTATTATATTTTTCATTTGTATAATATTTCAACTTTTCAATTTTTGGATAAATATTTTAAAATTTATGCAAAGTTTTATTATATTACAGAGATTAATTCTTCTGTAATAAATAAATAAATAAAGTTTATTTGTTTATTTCAAATTTTAATTTACATTTTTGGCAAGTATTGTATGAGTGACATATTCTTAAAAAATTGAAATTGCAATATTTTTTGGATCTTAATAAATGATCGGTATAATGATTGGTTATACTTCGCAGATCAATAGATAAACCATTTATTGAGGAAGAGGATTATGAACGCGTAATGAAGGAATGGACGTAATGAAAATTTCTCACTGAAAATGTGATAGAGTACGCTTATCTCTTTTATTTTTAAGAGATTAATTGCGCTCTGTATACATATATATCTATACATGATAATTGATAATAGCTTGGTTAAGCATAAATTATTATACTCTCAACATTAAATTTTTGAGACTTGAAATTTTATTAATTTTTTTATAGCTACAATCAATTTTTTTTAATGAATTAATTGAAAACAAATATTATGATATGTTGAACCTTATTTTCAGATTTTTCAGGCTTGCAATATTAGGAAAATTATTATAATTATCTAATTATTAGGATTACCATTTGGAGTCTATATGTATAATATAATATATAATTGTATTCAAATTGTATTTATGTATATATAATTTTTTATTATTTTATAATAGAAGAAACTTAATATTTATAATATGGATCCAATCATTGTAATAAATTCGATTAATTTAATCAACTCGTTAAAATATAATCGAATAATTTATTCATATGCCAGAAATAAATGTATACATTTTGAATTGAAATCTTACTTAACACTAATGTCTTCCTCATAAGATACATTTAACAGTTTTTTGACAATTTCATCTTTAAATTTTTTCGAAGAATTAGTTGTTGCTCCACAAGTTAAATAATTATGTCAATATTCATAATCAATTTTTGTCAGCATTATTATGCTTTTGTATAAATAAATAATGGATGGATTATTAGCTTAAACTATCAGTCTTTTATGTTAAGAAATTGAGAAACCACTAGCATTTTATCATTAAAAAAAAGTGAAAATAGAATACTATGTTGTGTTGATTCGTGATGATAACTCTATTTTATTCAAATGACTGATTATTGCTTTTTGTATATAAAATTTATAAAAAATGTTTATATATGTATATATATATATATATATATATATATATATATATATATATATATATATACACACACACACACAATCGATATGAATATTTTTTTTCTTTTTATGTGGAAGCATGCAGATTGGACTTGATAAAATGATTAACTTCGAGCTATTAAACAATTTCCATCTCTGCTTTTTTGTTTCTCTTGCTAACAGACTTATTGTCATAAATGTAATAACGTAAAGGCTTGTTGGCCCATTCTGGACCGCAGCTATCGATTCCAATCCTGGCGGATTTTACAATTTTAATATCTCCTAACGCACGATCGTCCTCGATCCATAAATTCTTCCATGTACAAAGAGAGTACCTGCTGTGCTGCTTGTTAAGCTGATACGCCATACAGAGCTTCGAAGGACCATTGCATAGTTCATGCGGTTTTAGATCAGCTTTCCTCGGCTTTTTCGAAGTGTTACGCTGATAAGCCATGTACTCCATGCCTTCTATGGGATCGACAGCTCGCACCAGCACCGCGCATCCATCACCTTACCAATAATGAGGTGAACATCTTTCGATGTAAAGGAATCTTCTAAATTTCTATTTAAGAATATACTTCTAGGCTTATGTAAAATATATTTTTTCCATGTATAACAACTTTAATATGCATCAGTGCGCACTAGAGACACCTTTCTAATGCGTACTGGTGTGTTCAACCGAATTCGGTATAAAATTAGTTTCCGATCCTAAACTTCCAACATTTTGAAATCTGTTAAACGCGCACATTATGGAATTAAAAATTTATGATTTTAGATTAATGATGTAATTCAAAATAATACGAAAAATCAAACATTCATAACTATAATTATTAATTTGATTAAATATTTATTTAATTCTTTAACAATTAATTCTTTCTTAAATACATATTTGTCAATATAAGGAGAACTCTTTTGTATTCAATATTTATTAAAATATTTTTAAAAATCTACTAAACGCGCACATTAAGATTATTAAAATTCATAATTTCACGAATTCTTTAATAATTGGAATCTTTTAATTTTTAAGAATATATTATTGTAGACAAGGAAAAACTTGAAATTTATTATGCATATACACTTAAATATAGCAAGTGTACTTTTGTATTTATAGGCCTGTATTCAGAATGCGCTTTTATCTCTGAAATTTTATAAGATATGCATATTTTATAATATGCATAATAAATTATAGCATGTTAATGTGCTAACATCATTGTAAGCGCGTTCTAAATACGGGCCATAAAGTCCAACTTATTGTGCAATGTAAGCGAGTTTCTCGCATTCAGAATTCTTTTCATCGACGCTGGCGCTTCCCAGCACGTAATATCGTGTCTTTATAACATAATTATCGTCCGGTTTAAGATTTTTAGATGGTATGGCTACTATAGTAGGAGGTCTTACAAAAGGTTGGCTCTCGAACCACAAATTATTACACGCATAAGCGAATTTCCGGTCGAAAGAGTTTTGGTCGATCGCAAAGGCATCGCAAATCTTGAAGGGATTATTGCAAAGTTTGTATTGCTTTAGGTGCGTCGCAAATTTCGCGGTTTGTTTTTCTCTTCCATTATCTTTCCACCGCATATTTTTTAGCATATACTCGAGGCCCATTAGCGGTTCCACCGCTTTGATTAATACATGCGCATTCCCTTCTAAACGTTATTTAGTATTGTAATACTAAATAATAACACTAACATATCAATTGGTGATTTTTTTCAACTAAAAATATATTTCGAAATTGTGAAAACGCGATATCCTTTCTCTAAACAGATTTATTATAATCTTCCTATATGCTTTTGCTATTTATAAATTAGGGGAGAGTATCTTTTGCTTTGATATTATTTTTATGGCTTTTATTATTTCAACGATTGAACGTTAGTGGAAGTAAGATGTATTTTAATTCTTCATATATAGAAGTAATGAAATAAATCGATTTTTTACTCACCTTTGCTAGAGATATTGAAGCAATGATACATGCCATATGTCATGTAAATATAAATAGTTCCTGGTGACATGTACATTGGCAAGTTGCGAGGTGTAACTCTGTTTTGGTAAGAATGTGAAGCTTTATCAATCGCACCTAAATATCCTTCGGTCTCTACAATTCTACCCTTGAGGATAGTTCCATTCTCGAGATGTCTTACAAGTATTTTTCCTATCCAGAAAAGGATAAATTTTTTTTTTAACGACTATGGTTTATATTGTAGCAATATGATAAAACAGAATAATAGAAAGGAAGATATAGGATATTTTTTAAGTAACGTCACATAATTTTTTAAAAATAAAAATAAATTTTTAATAAATATAATGTGCAATATTATTAAAAAAATAAATTCTATGTACCTAACAACCGCTGTGCCAGCTCTTCACAGGGAATGTCAAAGAATTCATACTGCAGTCGGTTAGAAGATAATTCCTTCTCCCGTGGTGTCATAGGAGGATCTTCTAATTGACTTAATTCCAATTTCATCATCTGCAAATCCACGACTGCTCTCGGTTTTTTAGTATTCGTGTTTGGTTTCAATTTTTCCACTTGCTTTTCGTTTCCTTCTATATAAATATTATAAATGAATGTATTTATAAAAATAAGAGTTCTTAAAAAAAAGAGAGTGTAACTGACTGATTAATCTTAGCTAACTTTCAATGTGAGTTTCCATCTTTGGCTCTTTCTGAGAATTCTTGGAACTTTTAGAGGATGCAGAAATTTGAGAATCTGTCGTGTTGTATACATTTTCAGTATCCCGATATTCTTGATTTCGTAAAGACTTGAGATTCAATTTTGGTCTTTCTGATGTCACCTAAAAGCAATAATACTGAACCAAAAATATAATACTAGCATTAGATAAAAAAACACCCATAATTTAAAAAAAGCTGTATTGAAAAAATATATACATAAATAAACTGTAATTTGTAAACTATTTATATAGTCTATGACAGAAGTCAAATATTCAAAAGAGTATAACTTATTGTTATCGTTAAAAATAAAATAAAATAAATTAAATTGATTAATTACTTAATATATTGTTTCAATATCATCTCTTTATTTTATTTTAAACAATAAAAATTATATAGGCTCTAATGAAATACATCAAATAAAAATAAAAAGCTTTTGAGAGATGGATTGTTGTGATTATAATTTATTTTAATCGAATTATTCTTAAAAAAATATTTCATTTTCTCAGATATATTACTAATAAATGAGATAAGTATCGTAGTCTTTCTTGATCTTTGATCTGAATATTTTTAGATTTCTGTGAAATAGTGACACCACTATTTATCTGTGCAAACTTTTCATGAACTTTTCTCTTTCTGATATTGGAAAAAATTAATGCTGGATATCCATTTTTCAAAATAATTTTAATGACTTCATAAAAATTTTTTGAATGAAATCTTGGATGGGCTAAAAGAAGAATTCTATCAATTAAATCTATTATAATCCCTATGTAAGCAGAATAAAAATATCTAAGAAATTGATAAGTACGTTTTAATAATAAAATTGAATTTAAGGCCAGTGACAATTACAAGTCTAAAAATAAAACTATTAAAGTTAAAACCTATGTAATTGTAAATTAAACAATTAAAGCTGAATACCTGAATTGGTGGCCGTTCATTGTTATGTAAAATGTATTTTATAACAATTGTGTAATTTAATATTTTTAGCAGTTTTGCTATGTACATGTAATGTATGAAAACGTTAACAATAATATGTGAAGAATAGAGGAGAAAATATGTGAAATGGAAAGAGAGAAAAAAATTAGTGAGGATAAGAACATTAGGAAGGGGATAATGACTGAAGGATGGAAAGATATGTATCTGATAATGATTCCGTGTCGCTTTTTTATTCAATCCTTGTGACTTGTTTTTTTTTTATGTAAAACCATATCAGAAATTAATTGTTTATTATACGAAGGTTCTCTGCCTAAAATCGCTACTTCGTTCCACTTGAAATCATGCCTGTGATTAATGTGATCTGAAATGACCGACGAAAATCCTGTTTTTTTATTGATATCGGACAGATGTTTGTTGACTCTGATTTGAAATCGTGGTTTGATTTATCCAGTATGCTTGGCCTCACAATCTTGGCATGAAATTTTATAGATCACATCTTGATTTGACATTATCAAATTGATCTTTTCTCCTTTTAATAAATCTGTTTAAGATATTGAGGATGGAAACAGGAAAATGCTGTTTTTCGATTGATGTTTGATGCAATACCTTGGAATGAAACTTTCTGAGACCGTTTTGACATGTACTGTGAAAAACCGATTGTTAATATATTCTCTCTTATTTTTACTTCGTAATTACTGAACATAGATTGGAATTTATATATGATTTTGACTAAGATAATATCAAAATTTTAGATAAAGAAAGTTTTTTTAAACAAACTAATATCTGAAATGATTTTTATACATAAACAAAAAAAATGGCTTGAACACGTAGACACGCAATTTTTAGATCTCTTATACACTATTTTAATTTCTAAGATTGATATTTCTCTTTTTCTTTAATTTATCGAGTATCTTGTTGTGTTGTTGTTTGACGTATGATTTTATTAGATCCATGATAAGCGTGCTGTCAACATCGCATGCCCATCTTTTAACTGTCATGTAAGTTTTTGATTTAATTACCTTTAGTTTAATTTTCAATCTTTGTTTCATTGACTCATGTTTTCATTTGGTATATTTGGAAATTTAATGGACATTATAGATGCGAATTGAATATTTTATTTAGATACATCTTATGGATCTTATCCACAAGTTACATAATAACGAACAAAATAATTTTTGTAATCTTAAACACAATTTAATGATCCAATTGTATATAAATACTAATCAATTTTGTATATATTTTATTTATGGTTTTAATATAATTGCTGAAGAGGATCCTAACCATGGATCAAACGTTTAATTAATTGTTATATATTGTACAATACATTATTATAGTTGTAGCAAAATGCAGCGTTGGCTTTCAGAGGCTTTTTATTTAATTATTTAAAATTTTTAATTATTTAAAATTTTTAAAAACTAAAATTTTTTAAGAATTAAGAGTTGTTTTTTTAATTGGATGGTTTTTTCTATTTTTGAAAGAAATTTGTATAAGCTAAAAATTGTAGAAAATTTAATGTAGCTAAATTTATTACATGTATCATAAAACTGTTTTCCAAAATCACATTTAAAAAAAATTAAAAAAATACCGTAATATAAATGACAGGAGCTAATGAGAGTCAGACGCTGGTAACATTGCATAAATATAATAAAAATATATATTTTATATGTTATTATCTAAATATACTATGAATGTTTCAATTTGTGAGTCATTCTTAGTATAGTATAGTTAAAATAAAATAATTAAAGCTTCACATCTTCTGCTGACATAATAAAAATTCTGATGTCAAGAATTAATTAACTTCCCAGTCGGTTAGTTACTGTGACGGGAAGTTAACTAATTCTTGATACCGGAATTCTCTGTGCAGCAGAAAATGTAAAGCTTTAATTTTTTTTTTAAGGATGACTCAAATTGGAGCCAAAATATTCGTATCATATGTTTAACATTATAGTAAAAATGTTGTTATCTGTGTCTGACTCTCATTAGCTCTTGTCATTTGTGTAAGTGCTTTTTTAAATTTTGATAAATTGATATTCCTATCAATTTATTATTTAAAAAAAATAACACTAATATATACGTCCATGCTATATCTGCTATGTTACATCATGCGCACTTATTTTTTGCTATATAAGTTAATAACTAATACACAAGTGTGATTTGTATTAACTCTATGTCACAGGATCTTATATTCAGGGTTGGATAAATTAATGTTTTCTTTAAACTAAATTAAGTTAAAGTTAATGGTTTATAAAATTAATAAAATTAAGTTAAAAGTGGAAGGAATAAAGAATTAATTTAATAAAAATTAAGTTAAATTTAAAAAAAGTTAATTTTGAAAAAAAAAAATTATTTTTGCGATCAGAATGTCCTAATTTTTCTTAAAATGAAATTACTTTAAATAATACTTGCAAATATAGATTATTAGGTATTTTACATTCACATGTAAGTTACTTATATATAATAAGAGTCACCATAAGGCGTTTTTGTCAAAATCTTGCGAGAGAGAAGGGTATATGTTTGCATTATTTTTCTTTCTTTAACTTTTATTTAACTTTCTTTAACTTCTGAAACGAGTACTCATTATATGTTTACGACTACATCGATTAAATATTTGTTACAAAAAATATACGTAAAAATTTAGAAAGTGGGTGGATATGCAGTGTACTGTTCTATAACAATTCTTCATTTCATATTTATGTTGCTCATATTAAGGCTCATTTCATATTTATATTGCTGAAATATAACGTTTATGATACTTAAAATTCGTGTGATTCAAATATGTATAAGCGGGAAAACCTAGCGAATAAAAACTGGGGCTCGTATGATGTGACTCTTATTATAGAGTCTTTCTTCATAAAATCATTAAACTTTTAAAATTAATTTTCTAATGTTTAAGACTTTATGGAAAAAAAATATTATCATTAAGAGAGATAGAAAAATTTTTAATTTAAAAAAGTTAATAAATTAAAGTTTAAAAGTAACTAAATTAAGTTAAAAATTAATGCATTTAAAATTAACCAAGTTAAGTTAAAAGTTATTAACTTTATTTTTAACTTTTAACGTTTTAACTAGTTATTATTCAACTCAATCCTGCTTATATTACACCTTAGTGCAAATCAAAGTACAATTAATTCGCAGTAATTATAGTTGAAAAGGATCAATTAGAACTATAATTAATCAACTGCAATAATTACTGCAAATCAACTACATATACATTGATCTGCACAAAGATATAATATACAATTTTTAAATGTTAACACAACATTCTGTATCTAAGACTACTATCCACACTTTTTTCAAGTTGAATTCTGGCTTGTCGAGCGATATATTGTAAATCTGCACACAAATGGAGATCTACAACTTTTAATTTTGTAATGAGGACGAGATTATTGTAAATAAGTTTTATGATACTGATGGCCTATAAGTTATTGCCACAGACTTCTATAAGTATGTGATTATTGTTCACTGATAATAATTCTATAAGAATCAAAATGTCTGGGATATCAAATATAATTTTGTAATAGATAAATCAGAATTTGTTACACTAATAGCATGGTTATTTCATTGTCCTTTATTGATACTTATTTGAAAGAATTAAAGTCGAATTTGGCTAGTCTTCAGAAAATCGGTAGTCTCAGTTGTACAAAGTTGGCTATTGGTCTCAACTTCACTGATTCATCAATAAAGCTTAGGGCTATCGACTACTGACTCATTGTAGAATCAGCATTATGAACTTTCTACAATAAGTCATTATCTAAGTTTTAAGTTTTAAGTGATCTTAAGCTGTAAGAAATTGATAAATCACAGTTGATTATTTTTCTCATATACAACCATGATTGATTGAATAATGTAACGACTTATATACTACAGAAAGCCCATTAACTTTCGTTTCCACTATCATATTTCAAAAAGAACTAAACTGGACAGTTGCGACTTCTGCTGTAAGAGAAAATAATGGAAAAGTGCTGATTCTTAAAGAAATATTTATTTTATTTATTTCTACTCTGTTAGAATAAACAAGCTGATAAACATGTGTGTATTTAGCAACTACGATACAAACAGAAGATGAAAACAAACCGGCGTTTGGATCTTAGTAATTACCGTATCTTCATTATCCTTAATCTTCTCTATTTTATTCTCTTGTTGACTCCTAGTAGCTGCTCTTGTCCGTTTCATCGAATAGCCTTCTGCCACGAATTCAATCGCTTTGCTATCTCCAATGGCACGAGAAAGAATAATTTCTATGCGAGACAAGACAAAACGTCGAATTATAAATACTGCCACATTACACAAAGTCATGTTCAAGTAGATCACTTCTAACCTGTATGTACTCTCTGAACAGGTGTACAATAAGTTAAAATAAAACAAACGTATATTTATTTCATTTCAATTTATTGCACTAGGTCAATACGATACTAATTTCATGATTAGTTTCGTGGATATGTGTCTGTATATACATGAACATACGTATATACATATATATATATATATATATATATGTTCAAAACTTAATAATACCAGAGAAAAACCTGAGAGAGGTCATACCAGCCTTTTTTCTGTTACAATCGAAACCGTACATCCATTTTCATTTTGGGAACTACGTGAGTATATATTTTCTGACACTATCGATAAAATCATATCATCGAAAGTATATGTGGTTCGTCTCTGTACTAAATCCTCAGGATAGAAACGCGCCAAATATAATTGTTAGTATATGTCAAAGTCTCTATAATTACTAGCAATTATAAATACTTTTAATAAATTCAATCTTTTCTAAAAATATATTGTCACTTTAAGATATAATTTAGCAAAAATGAACTATAGAGGCCCTCCACCACTCCCGCCAATTTTATCAGCGGTCCTCTTTTCTTTGTAAGTGTACTCACCCATAAAACGAACAAGCTACTAATAAATTTAGCTCGTTTTTGCAGATAAATATATCAGTAATGAATTTTTTATTTTTATGTCTAATTATTTTATTATATTTCACTAATAAAATTGCAATAACTTTTTAAATATTATTCTTTATTATTTATACAATTCGATATTACAATTATAACAATTATGTACAATACAATATACAATTATCAATACTGTTCAAAATATAATAAAAATGATAACATAATTAACAAATTTTTGTTATGCGGGATTATACGAAAACGTCAAAAATACATATGATAACACAAATTTTTCTAAAACAATGTTTAATGAAATATTGATAAACACAAAAGAAATACTAACAACAAATAGATCGTATTTACTATTAATTATTTACTATTAATTATTTACTATTAATTTGCGAATATAAAACTCAATAATATAAAAAGTCATTAATTGTATTTATAACAGTACTTTCATCAAGTTCAAGATAACTATCTCAATAATTTTATCATATCAAAATCCCTCCGCCTCGTGGTATACTGATTAGTATTCGATACAAAGAAGAACAATCTTCATAGTGGAAAGCGAACTTAATGTATTTTGATTCTATATAAATTTTACACCATCCATTTGCAAAGAAAGTTAAGCAATCCGTATCAAATACCAGTGATCCTGGTCCTTACAAGATTGCGGTGTGAATCCCGAATCTTTCAGACTACTTAGCGATAGTAATAATTTTGCATGTCAATTACAATTGCCATTTTTATCACATCTTTAATATAATATTAAAATTCGCGAGAAAATATATTCTGCCACACGTGATTGAAAATCATTTCTTATTAAAAATAAACGGATAGAATGATTTCCTTATACAATAGTGATTACGAAGGAATGTATATTTAATAATAATAAAATACATGCGTATTGTAATTTTTTATATGTATGGGTGCAAAAGTTTCTCGGGTACCAACTGTTCGAGATGAGCCAAACCCGATAATAACGGGATTTTAAAGAATATTTATATTGAAAAATTTATTATATAAAATTTAACAATTCTTTATTTTTCAAAAATTACAATTATTGATATCCCGCTAATATAAGAGTAATACATTCGACTTATCTTGAATTTTTTGTAACCACACATTTAAAATTCAACTCATGTAATCACGATAAATTGTTAACTATAAAGAATTTTGAAAAAAGTTATGTAAATATCGACAAAAATCAATATTCGTTAAATATAACCTTAATATCTATATTTTTATCATAGAAAAGTGCATGTATTTTATCATAGAAAAGTGTATATACATATAAATAATTAAAAATATTCTGCAATGGCGGGATGTCGAATACCTAAAAATAATTTTAATAACAGTTAGAAAATTAAATATACACATCCGTAACCATATTTTTGTTAGAGCAATCATCAAAAAATTATAACCAAATTATTTGTATAAAACTTAAATTTGTTTACTTATAATAATAATAATTTGAATTTAAACAAATAATAATTATATATTCATATCATTCATAATATTATAAATTCCTATTATTAAGACATAGTACTATTAAAAACATTATTATTACTAGTGGAAGAACATTTAATAAAACAAAGAAAGCGAAAATTATATGCTAAAATATACCACTAAATTAATGTTACAACTTGACTTTAAAATATATAGCAATTATCATTGACTCATTAACAAAATTGTTATTACTAATAACTGCAGACGAAAAAACTTAGGATTAATTCCAATCCTGCATAAAAATCTCCGACGAGATACCAAACTAAACTTCGCGAATGAACTTCACGAAAAGCGACGAGGAATAATTCTCCATCATGAAAATAACTTCGGCTTTCCATCGGTACAAACTACGTAATCACTGGCATCCATTTGACGCGATATAAAGCTTTTGCATATAATAAATTGTTCATTAAAATATACTTGTAATTTTATAATGTTAAAAATGTAAATATCGAAAAGCAAGTAAGAGTTAATATTTAACCATTGCCTCAGTCAAAGCTCCAATCTTTATGGCTTATTTAATAAATTTGTACTAAATACGAAGAAAAAAAATGACGATTATTCTAAACATCAAATTTTTATTAAGAAGTTACTTAAAATTATTAATGACTTATTGATATAACAAAATAAAATCTAAATAAAAAAAAGTTTTAAATTTAAATATTTATCAAACTTATTAAATCAATAAACAATTTTTGTTATTATATGTTTTATATGTCGATTTTGTATAATTTACATCAATTACGCAACAATTTGGTTTACTACACCAAGATAAATGCTATTTGTATTGAGTAAATATTCAATACGGATATATATATATATTAGGTGTTGGAATTAATTCGTAGCGTTTTTAATGAAAGAATGTTATTTATTTCACATGAGCATTAAAAAATACATTAATGAAAGTACTTCCCATCACTTGTAAAACGCTACGAATTAATTCCAACACCTAATATATCCGTATTGAATTTCAGTAAATGTATAATTAATTAGTAACCCGGGAAAAAATGTTTTATGTATAATTATATAATTATATAAAATTATACATAATCATATAAAAAATTGATATATTTTATATACAATTGTATATCATTATATATAAAATATGTATATATAACATTTATATATAACATATATATAACATTTTTTCCCGGGAATCGTTGTGCAAATTACAAAAGTAAATATGATTATAGCATTCATCTGGACATAGTTTACATAAATTTTATATTACGTACCTTATATTATTATACGTACATTTATTTACAATAAAGTTAATTACAGTATTAACGCGTTGCGTATAATTTGTACGTGATTATAGAAAAAATAGTTGAAAATTTAATAACATTGAAATTAATTTGGTTTATTTTTATATTCAATAATTGGAACGGGATTCTGAGAATTAAATAAAACTTAAAATTAATTTAAAATTTTATTCAATTTTTAATTCTTCATTTCCATTTATCAAGTGAGTATATATGACGTGTTTAGTCCTATGGTATATCTATCATCCTACCTATATAGTCTCTACCTACTGTACATACTTATTGTCCTACCCATATTTTCATTTATTCGTGCCTATTCGCGGATACCTATCTCCACCCGTGTATTCCTATCTACATTACTTCATAAATGTGCAATAATCGCGAATATATAATGTACATTAATGACTGCATTCAGAGAAAGTAGATTTTCGATTGTAAAATTCTTCAATACGATTAGTTCTTGCTTTTGGTTCCTTACAGATTTAAATGTACCAATCAATCACATAAAAGAATTTTACAATAGTAAAAGCTACTTTCTTTGCTAAACGCAGCTAATGTCCATATATTCTATTGCATACTAATAAACTCAGTGGGATAACTTAATCGCGATCATACTAATAAATAAGCAATAATCAATAATATAATTAAAACAAGTTCTTTTAATTTTGAAAATACAAAAAAAATTAATAAATAGCAGGGCTAATAAGAGTCAGCGCGGATAAAAGCAAAAGATTTGTAGATTTTTTATAATCAATCAAACTTGCGCTTGATTATGCGCGTTGTCTCTCATTAGCCCTATTGTTTGTTAGATTCTTTTTGTATTTTAGATAAATATAAGAACTCACAATTTGCGAGCAAATTACCCTCCCGAATATTCAGTTTACCTTTTACAAACTTAGATTGGTGTCATACACCAACCTACCTCTCAATAAGCAGAATGTCTAAAATCAATTCTTTATGAAATATCTTAACGATGTTTCTTAAAGAATTCTTAAAGATATCTTAAAGTTATCATATGTGTAGATTTTAGACATTCTGCTCATTGGGCTCGTAGAGAGTTTTTTTCTTTCTTCTGGCCAGATTGAACTCACCTTTCGTTGCTCCTGGCCAAAATTCTGGCTTCATAAGCCAAAAATCGACAACAAGGAGAAATACTCCGTTTTGCCGACTGCTGCCGACTAATATCGCCGGCAATAAGCGTAAGACTTTACGCTTTTGTATGATGCGCGGAACACGAACGCGTCGCGAAGAGGCCATCATATTAATAAAATGGACTAAATATTAATATAAACAATTATCATTAATAATAACAATTCTATTAATATACGAATAAATTTCGTGTTTATTCAAAATCAAAAACATAAATATTTAACTAAATATAAATCTAAATTAAAAAAAATCTTCATATCAATAACGTTTTTATTTCAAGAGTCTCGAATATTACGAAACTAAACTAAATTAAATTGCTTAATGTAAATTTTATAATGTAATCAAAAAGACTTATTCAAAAATAAATGATTGAAAATTACTAAAACGATTATCATCCGATAAAATTCAAGGCCAATGTATATATTTTTAACGATTCGAACGATTCGTTGTTGAATCTCATCTCGAAACATGGGGAGATGAGAAATTCAGATGAATGATGTGAAATCCGAAAGGGATCGTTTTCCCTCAATTCAATAAATATATCCCTATCGTATTTTGTATACTATTGAAATCATTTTTTGAATAATTTATTATTTCAAAATTAAGTATTTCAAGTTATGCAAAACTCTGAATGTTATACTAAAATAATTATAAGATAAAATTCTTATATTTTTTGACAAAATGTATATTGGATCTTACATCATGTTACTGCTTTAACTGGTATAGCTATCCAGTGTAGCTATCCTACATATGAATAAGTTACAAAAGATTAGGCTGAAGTAAGTGCATTGAGATAAATAATAATAATTAATAAACGTAAAATGCCTTTTACAGAAAAGCGAGATTAATAAATTATTAATATGTTCTACATTAAAATTTTTGTTATCATTTCATTAGTAAGATGAATATAAATAAGTGTGAGAAAGAGAAGAAATTTCTAGAAAACAGTTCATATTATATGTATATGTGTATGCATACATAAAAAAAAAAAATTAATTGGGTGATACAGCAAACCTATAACTTACTGCCCGAATTCAATATCTATAACTAAGAAGATTTGATGGTTTAACAAATCGCTAATGTTATTCAGCTGTCAACTTTGCTACTTTAAAATAGAAAATTAACTGTCTATATATTGTGACTGTAGATTTGTTGAATCAATGAAGTTTCCGGCTGTTTTTTTTTCCGTGTACACGTATAATGTATAGATATTGCTTTTCTGCACCAACTTGTATAAAACTTAATCCTGAATGAATATTTGAGGATAGGATAGATAGGAAAAATAATAAAACAATATTTTATTATTAAACTGTAATAAGCATTTTTTTATATAATGGTATCCGTAGAAAATAATTTCATATATTCTATTTATTATTTTATATAAACTTTATATTTTTTAATTTCCCGTATTTCATATATTTTAACAATACGAATATTTTATTCTTTTTTAATTTAACTTCCAAAATGTATTATTTTAAAATAAAAAACGATCATCGAAAGAACCCATTTTTTATTATACTTTTGTAATTAAATTACTTAATAACAAAACGTTCACATTAACACGTATGAATTTACGATTAATATTCAAAATTTGAGCTAAATTTAACAATAATTAGAAATAATTTAAAGTGCCCCAATAAAAAATTGTTCATGCATGAATATGTATAAATATATATAAACATATATAATATAAATATTCATAAACAAATATAATCATATACGAAATACGTCCATACATGTTCATACATCTCTTTTTCTTTTGAAAAAGTACTTTTTAGTATAATAAAAATAATAATAGTAATAATAGTAAAAACATTAAAAATAATTAAAGGGTTAATTTTTACATTGTTCGTTTTAGAAAAAAAATAAGTTTGGAAAAATGTTTGAAAAAATTGCTCTTACACAATTATGCATAATTTTACATATAATTATTAACATGAGCAGCTTTTTTACATTTCTTCAAACTTGATTTTTTTCTAAAACAAATAATATAAAAATTACTCTTTTAATTATTTTTAATGTTTTCACATCACTATTATATTTCTATCACACTAAAAAGTAATTTTACAAGAGAAAGAAGGCTGTATGGACATATTTCATATATGATTATACATGTTTATGGATATTTATGTATATTTATACATATTTATACATATTCATGTGTGAAAAACTTTTTATTAAGTGAGTGTAACATGACATTATAAATTTAACAATACATGCACAATAAATTCGATATAATAAAGAGGTATCCAGGATTAAGTTTATCCCAATCTGTTATTACTTATTCATTTTAAGGCAACGGATGTATGAAATGTTATACATACAGTATATTCACATATTTTTAATAAATTGATGCATATGCATCTATAGATATAGTAATTGATAAAATTACCACACATCCGTTACCCCAATAAAAACATTAATTTATCACTCACCAATCCGATGCGCAACAGCGAAGTTATATTAGCAACGTCGCTACGATGATTCTGTAACAAAAAGAATATGAAATCCAAATTAAAATGGAGTAAAAAATCAACCAATATTTCAAAAAATATTTGCTAAATGTAACATTCTCTTAAAAATAAAATCATATAATATTCAAAATATATAATTTTTATAGGCAATGAATTTTTTATAATTCACCATTCAGTTATATTTATAAAAATAATTATACATTTTCTTAAAAATACATATTTATAAAGTTTCAAAATAATTTTCAAATAATTCTTTTATTCTAATTATTATTTTTAAATCATTAAAATGAAACTACTAAGAATAAATTTGAAACAAGAAAGATACTGATGTTTACACAAGAAAAAAGAAATATTTACCGCAAGGTTGCTCCGCCGGTGCCTGATGCCTCTCCCAGACCTCCTCCTGCTCTCAGAATAGGGTTGACATCCTCTCGCACAGGACACTCGCGTAAAACACTCGCGAATAATACACTATAATCGCGCGCGGACTATAACTTAAGTCCGATAACTTAAACGGCACTCCCGATGCAAACGCGCGACGCGACGAACCGGCTACGGTTCGTTCATTTTCAAGTAAATCGGCGACGAAGGTACGTCAGCTTCCCCGTCGTTAGATTTTGACACGAAGAGAACGATTTTATTCAAGTATTTAAAAATTTATCTGGAAATATCATATTCAGATAGATCCGAAAATTTTTAGATATTTGAGAAAAACCGTTCTTTTCGTGTAAATATCCTCTGGGTACTGAGCCCTCCCACCACGTCAAAATCGTACCCGTGAGAGGGAAGATAATTTGCGAAATATAATATATGTAGTTGTAATCTATATTACTACAATTATTATGCTATCGGTTAACTTTTAGAAAGGAACACACACAGAATACCGAACACAATTCGTTGTGGAATAAATTCAGAGCAGATAAAAGAACTGAATCTCCTATTTATACATATGTAGATGATGTCTGTACGATATGATTAAAATCAATAAAATGGGCTAGAGATTAATAAAAAAGAGAAATGTTTCTTTTATTATTGATAAGTAGTTCCAAAATAACGTTTAATTTTTAACGGATCGTATAACGAAAGGTGCACAAAAACGAAAAATTAATTAAATTATTAAACTATATTAATTATGAAAGCAGGAATTGCATGAGAGTATTTATACTAACATGGCTTTTTTATAACTCGTATGATACCGTTCGTATAAACAAGTAACCGTGTCGCGTGCCGTTCTTCTTCATATTTCTTTTTGAAACATATAATAATCGCAGAAAATGCTAGATATAATACGAAATATTATATTTTATGAATATTCACATAATACGATTACTACTAGTATAATTAATTATTCATTAAGTACAACGTTTCGTATTATATTTGGCATTTTTCGCGATAAGATTTCAAAAAATAATGTGAAAAAAAGTC